>NW_026974851.1:0-271921 GCF_030014295.1 Loxodonta africana | reverse complement strand
CATGGACAGACTACGGCCCCTTGCGTCTTTGGCCACAAAATCCAGGGCACCCAGGGACGAACTTCACACTAGGCAACCCCCGATGTGAACACGTTCCACACACTGGGACAGCAGGCAGGTACCTCTTTTCCACTTACGCTAGGATGTCAGTAGGCAAGGCGCCCTTCCTCAGCATCTATGGCCTCTCTGTATGTGTTGGTTCAGAGGAATCTCTTCATTCTACCCCTGAGACACATGACAAGTATGAGGGGCCTGAGAGAGAGCCTAGAGATGGAACGGGGGAGGCTTCTGGCTGTACTGCTTCCCCGCGGGTAGAGAATAGCAGGTAGTCTCTCTGGAAGGTCTTAGCTTCTGTTGATTGACATACGCAATACAGTGGGGCGGACCGTGGCCAGGTGGAGCTTGTGGGCAGATGCAACCTCTCCGGCGACGAATAATTCCGCTGCTGCTTTGTACGGTGAAAACCTCCCCCCGCCAAGTGGGATGGGTAGAGAACATTGACCCACACCCGCCAGGGGCCTTTCCTGGGACTAAAGATCCCAACACGGTCTCAACGCCGTCACCCTCTCAGCACACACCTTTCCTGCACACATAATCCTGCCTTTCTCCGTCAGGGCCCTATCCTACCAGGAAAAAAAGCAAGCCGCTCAAAAAGGCCGATGCCAGGGAAATCGAGGAAACACTGCCATTTTCCCCATTTTTGCTGTCTACATGTCCCCGCCTCCGGTGCAAGGCTGCGTATGTGGCCGGGCTCCGAAGGCGAGGCCGAAATCCTGGCAGCCTGGGCCCCAGCAGTCCAATGCTTTATGGACGTGGGGACACGGATGACCTGTTTGCCACATACAGGAGGGTTCCCTGGGCCCTTCACTGGCTCGCCATTCAGCTCCACGACGTCCACTACTGGCCCTGGCCTTTGCTTTGGCTGCTGCCCCATTGAACGTGTGCTCCGGAGCCATCTTTCTCCACCCACCACTCTCATTCTGCCACCAGGGGATATGTGAGTGTGGGAGTCACCATTTGTCACTGGCAGCAGTCTCACAAGTCACTAGACTTCCAGGTACCCGCTGACCTAGGCTGCCTTCTGCCCTAGGCAAGGTCCCGAATCCTGCATCCCACAGGCTGACACCTGGGCACTGGCGGACCTTCATTTTTATCAACACAGAGGTCCGAGTGAGGGTCAGCAGGCCAGGTAGGTGAAGTCAAGGCCGGGTGGGCGGGGCTAAGGCATCTTTGCCATTGCCATGGAGACAGTCCCCCCACCGCAAGAGTGGGCGGAGCTTAGGATGGGCCTGGTGACAGGACTCAGCCAATGGCAGAGATCCGGCCCACCAGGCAGATGACACAGGGCCCTCCATTGTGACCTATGACACCTAGTGGCCACAGGGTTGGAGCACACCCTGGGAAAGGCTACGCAGGCACAAGGGAGGCCCTGGTGCGGACTGCTTCAGGGCAGTGGCAGAGCAGGCCAGATACCTCTTTCCCACTTTCCTGAGGATATCAGTACGCAAGGCATCCCCACGCAGCAGCTCTTGCCTCTCTCTCTCTCTGGATGTGTTCATTCTCTGAAATCTCCTTCCTTCTCCCCCTGAGTCACTTCACAGCTTGGAGTGCCTGACAGAGTGCCCAGAGACAAAAGAGCAAAGGGGGAAGGCCTCTGGCTCTACTGGTTGCCCATGGGCAGAGAAGTTCTGCTAGTCTATCTGGAAGGTCTAGAGAGTAGGGATTGATTGGGGAGCTACATCACGGGCGGACCTGGCCAGGTGAAGCTTGCTGACATGTGGCAGCCTCTCCGGAGACTACTAATTCCGCTGCTAACATTCTATGCAAATACCCGGCTGAGTGCCATGGGCAGAAAACATTGACACAGACCTGCCAGAGGCCTATTCTGGGTCTGAAGAGTCCACCCTGCTCTCCAGCAACTCATCCTCTCAGCACACACTTTGCCTGCACGCATGGAAACCGCCTCTCTCCACGAATGCCTTCACCTGCTAGGAAACACACCATGTCACTCAGCCAAAGGAGAGCACAGGCAAAGTCAACCGAAGCCCCCATTTTCAAGATTTGGCCTTCTGCTGCTCCACAGCCTCCGGTGGCACGCTGCATGTGCGTCACTTCTCGGCAGACAAGGCCGAAGTCCGGGCATCCAGGGCCCCAGTCGTCCAGAGTCTACGGATGGCGGCATATGGATCGCCTCTTTGCCTCGTACAGCAGGGAGGCCTGGGCCCTAGACTGGCTCCGCTAGAGCTCCACGACCTCAGCTATTTTCCCTGACCTTCGGCCCATGCCCTCGTGAGTGTGTCATCTCTGGTTACACTTCTCTTCCGACCACACGGAATCCGCCACCTGCGGATACCTGAGCGTGGAAGTCAACATCTATCACTGGCTGCAGTGTCACAGGTCCCTAGGTGTCTAGGCTCAGGCTGACCTTGGCTGTCTTCTGCCCAAGAAGGGAGCCTAATCCTTCCAAGGAAATGAGGCCACGTGCTCACTGGCCTTCATCCTTTCTTTCATCCACACAGCGGTCTAGATGAGGGGAAAGAGGCCAGGTAGGCCAGGTGAAGGCTGAGTGCGGGGCCTAAGGCTTCTTTCCCAATCACCATGGAGACAGCCACCGCAAGGCTGGCCGGAACTTCTGACGGGGACGGGTCACAAACACTCAGCCAATAGGAGAGGTCCAGCCTAACCGGCCAGTTCCGCAGAGCCCTCCATTTTACCCATGGACAGACTACGGCCCCTTGCGTCTTTGGCCACAAAATCCAGGGCACCCAGGGAGTAACTTCACACTAGGCAACCCCCGATGTGAACACGTTCCACACACTGGGACAGCAGGCAGGTACCTCTTTTCCACTTACGCTAGGATGTCAGTAGGCAAGGCGCCCTTCCTCAGCATCTATGGCCTCTCTGTATGTGTTGGTTCAGAGGAATCTCTTCATTCTACCCCTGAGACACATGACAAGTATGAGGGGCCTGAGAGAGAGCCTAGAGATGGAACGGGGGAGGCTTCTGGCTGTACTGCTTCCCCGCGGGTAGAGAATAGCAGGTAGTCTCTCTGGAAGGTCTTAGCTTCTGTTGATTGACATACGCAATACAGTGGGGCGGACCGTGGCCAGGTGGAGCTTGTGGGCAGATGCAACCTCTCCGGCGACGAATAATTCCGCTGCTGCTTTGTACGGTGAAAACCTCCCCCCGCCAAGTGGGATGGGTAGAGAACATTGACCCACACCCGCCAGGGGCCTTTCCTGGGACTAAAGATCCCAACACGGTCTCAACGTCGTCACCCTCTCAGCACACACCTTTCCTGCACACATAATCCTGCCTTTCTCCGTCAGGGCCCTATCCTACCAGGAAAAAAAGCAAGCCGCTCAAAAAGGCCGATGCCAGGGAAATCGAGGAAACACTGCCATTTTCCCCATTTTTGCTGTCTACATGTCCCCGCCTCCGGTGCAAGGCTGCGTATGTGGCCGGGCTCCGAAGGCGAGGCCGAAATCCTGGCAGCCTGGGCCCCAGCAGTCCAATGCTTTATGGACGTGGGGACACGGATGACCTGTTTGCCACATACAGGAGGGTTCCCTGGGCCCTTCACTGGCTCGCCATTCAGCTCCACGACGTCCACTACTGGCCCTGGCCTTTGCTTTGGCTGCTGCCCCATTGAACGTGTGCTCCGGAGCCATCTTTCTCCACCCACCACTCTCATTCTGCCACCAGGGGATATGTGAGTGTGGGAGTCACCATTTGTCACTGGCAGCAGTCTCACAAGTCACTAGACTTCCAGGTACCCGCTGACCTAGGCTGCCTTCTGCCCTAGGCAAGGTCCCGAATCCTGCATCCCACAGGCTGACACCTGGGCACTGGCGGACCTTCATTTTTATCAACACAGAGGTCCGAGTGAGGGTCAGCAGGCCAGGTAGGTGAAGTCAAGGCCGGGTGGGCGGGGCTAAGGCATCTTTGCCATTGCCATGGAGACAGTCCCCCCACCGCAAGAGTGGGCGGAGCTTAGGATGGGCCTGGTGACAGGACTCAGCCAATGGCAGAGATCCGGCCCACCAGGCAGATGACACAGGGCCCTCCATTGTGACCTATGACACCTAGTGGCCACAGGGTTGGAGCACACCCTGGGAAAGGCTACGCAGGCACAAGGGAGGCCCTGGTGCGGACTGCTTCAGGGCAGTGGCAGAGCAGGCCAGATACCTCTTTCCCACTTTCCTGAGGATATCAGTACGCAAGGCATCCCCACGCAGCAGCTCTTGCCTCTCTCTCTCTCTGGATGTGTTCATTCTCTGAAATCTCCTTCCTTCTCCCCCTGAGTCACTTCACAGCTTGGAGTGCCTGACAGAGTGCCCAGAGACAAAAGAGCAAAGGGGGAAGGCCTCTGGCTCTACTGGTTGCCCATGGGCAGAGAAGTTCTGCTAGTCTATCTGGAAGGTCTAGAGAGTAGGGATTGATTGGGGAGCTACATCACGGGCGGACCTGGCCAGGTGAAGCTTGCTGACATGTGGCAGCCTCTCCGGAGACTACTAATTCCGCTGCTAACATTCTATGCAAATACCCGGCTGAGTGCCATGGGCAGAAAACATTGACACAGACCTGCCAGAGGCCTATTCTGGGTCTGAAGAGTCCACCCTGCTCTCCAGCAACTCATCCTCTCAGCACACACTTTGCCTGCACGCATGGAAACCGCCTCTCTCCACGAATGCCTTCACCTGCTAGGAAACACACCATGTCACTCAGCCAAAGGAGAGCACAGGCAAAGTCAACCGAAGCCCCCATTTTCAAGATTTGGCCTTCTGCTGCTCCACAGCCTCCGGTGGCACGCTGCATGTGCGTCACTTCTCGGCAGACAAGGCCGAAGTCCGGGCATCCAGGGCCCCAGTCGTCCAGAGTCTACGGATGGCGGCATATGGATCGCCTCTTTGCCTCGTACAGCAGGGAGGCCTGGGCCCTAGACTGGCTCCGCTAGAGCTCCACGACCTCAGCTATTTTCCCTGACCTTCGGCCCATGCCCTCGTGAGTGTGTCATCTCTGGTTACACTTCTCTTCCGACCACACGGAATCCGCCACCTGCGGATACCTGAGCGTGGAAGTCAACATCTATCACTGGCTGCAGTGTCACAGGTCCCTAGGTGTCTAGGCTCAGGCTGACCTTGGCTGTCTTCTGCCCAAGAAGGGAGCCTAATCCTTCCAAGGAAATGAGGCCACGTGCTCACTGGCCTTCATCCTTTCTTTCATCCACACAGCGGTCTAGATGAGGGGAAAGAGGCCAGGTAGGCCAGGTGAAGGCTGAGTGCGGGGCCTAAGGCTTCTTTCCCAATCACCATGGAGACAGCCACCGCAAGGCTGGCCGGAACTTCTGACGGGGACGGGTCACAAACACTCAGCCAATAGGAGAGGTCCAGCCTAACCGGCCAGTTCCGCAGAGCCCTCCATTTTACCCATGGACAGACTACGGCCCCTTGCGTCTTTGGCCACAAAATCCAGGGCACCCAGGGAGTAACTTCACACTAGGCAACCCCCGATGTGAACACGTTCCACACACTGGGACAGCAGGCAGGTACCTCTTTTCCACTTACGCTAGGATGTCAGTAGGCAAGGCGCCCTTCCTCAGCATCTATGGCCTCTCTGTATGTGTTGGTTCAGAGGAATCTCTTCATTCTACCCCTGAGACACATGACAAGTATGAGGGGCCTGAGAGAGAGCCTAGAGATGGAACGGGGGAGGCTTCTGGCTGTACTGCTTCCCCGCGGGTAGAGAATAGCAGGTAGTCTCTCTGGAAGGTCTTAGCTTCTGTTGATTGACATACGCAATACAGTGGGGCGGACCGTGGCCAGGTGGAGCTTGTGGGCAGATGCAACCTCTCCGGCGACGAATAATTCCGCTGCTGCTTTGTACGGTGAAAACCTCCCCCCGCCAAGTGGGATGGGTAGAGAACATTGACCCACACCCGCCAGGGGCCTTTCCTGGGACTAAAGATCCCAACACGGTCTCAACGTCGTCACCCTCTCAGCACACACCTTTCCTGCACACATAATCCTGCCTTTCTCCGTCAGGGCCCTATCCTACCAGGAAAAAAAGCAAGCCGCTCAAAAAGGCCGATGCCAGGGAAATCGAGGAAACACTGCCATTTTCCCCATTTTTGCTGTCTACATGTCCCCGCCTCCGGTGCAAGGCTGCGTATGTGGCCGGGCTCCGAAGGCGAGGCCGAAATCCTGGCAGCCTGGGCCCCAGCAGTCCAATGCTTTATGGACGTGGGGACACGGATGACCTGTTTGCCACATACAGGAGGGTTCCCTGGGCCCTTCACTGGCTCGCCATTCAGCTCCACGACGTCCACTACTGGCCCTGGCCTTTGCTTTGGCTGCTGCCCCATTGAACGTGTGCTCCGCAGCCATCTTTCTCCACCCACCACTCTCATTCTGCCACCAGGGGATATGTGAGTGTGGGAGTCACCATTTGTCACTGGCAGCAGTCTCACAAGTCACTAGACTTCCAGGTACCCGCTGACCTAGGCTGCCTTCTGCCCTAGGCAAGGTCCCGAATCCTGCATCCCACAGGCTGACACCTGGGCACTGGCGGACCTTCATTTTTATCAACACAGAGGTCCGAGTGAGGGTCAGCAGGCCAGGTAGGTGAAGTCAAGGCCGGGTGGGCGGGGCTAAGGCATCTTTGCCATTGCCATGGAGACAGTCCCCCCACCGCAAGAGTGGGCGGAGCTTAGGATGGGCCTGGTGACAGGACTCAGCCAATGGCAGAGATCCGGCCCACCAGGCAGATGACACAGGGCCCTCCATTGTGACCTATGACACCTAGTGGCCACAGGGTTGGAGCACACCCTGGGAAAGGCTACGCAGGCACAAGGGAGGCCCTGGTGCGGACTGCTTCAGGGCAGTGGCAGAGCAGGCCAGATACCTCTTTCCCACTTTCCTCAGGATATCAGTACGCAAGGCATCCCCACGCAGCAGCTCTTGCCTCTCTCTCTCTCTGGATGTGTTCATTCTCTGAAATCTCCTTCCTTCTCCCCCTGAGTCACTTCACAGCTTGGAGTGCCTGACAGAGTGCCCAGAGACAAAAGAGCAAAGGGGGAAGGCCTCTGGCTCTACTGGTTGCCCATGGGCAGAGAAGTTCTGCTAGTCTATCTGGAAGGTCTAGAGAGTAGGGATTGATTGGGGAGCTACATCACGGGCGGACCTGGCCAGGTGAAGCTTGCTGACATGTGGCAGCCTCTCCGGAGACTACTAATTCCGCTGCTAACATTCTATGCAAATACCCGGCTGAGTGCCATGGGCAGAAAACATTGACACAGACCTGCCAGAGGCCTATTCTGGGTCTGAAGAGTCCACCCTGCTCTCCAGCAACTCATCCTCTCAGCACACACTTTGCCTGCACGCATGGAAACCGCCTCTCTCCACGAATGCCTTCACCTGCTAGGAAACACACCATGTCACTCAGCCAAAGGAGAGCACAGGCAAAGTCAACCGAAGCCCCCATTTTCAAGATTTGGCCTTCTGCTGCTCCACAGCCTCCGGTGGCACGCTGCATGTGCGTCACTTCTCGGCAGACAAGGCCGAAGTCCGGGCATCCAGGGCCCCAGTCGTCCAGAGTCTACGGATGGCGGCATATGGATCGCCTCTTTGCCTCGTACAGCAGGGAGGCCTGGGCCCTAGACTGGCTCCGCTAGAGCTCCACGACCTCCGCTATTTTCCCTGACCTTCGGCCCATGCCCTCGTGAGTGTGTCATCTCTGGTTACACTTCTCTTCCGACCACACGGAATCCGCCACCTGCGGATACCTGAGCGTGGAAGTCAACATCTATCACTGGCTGCAGTGTCACAGGTCCCTAGGTGTCTAGGCTCAGGCTGACCTTGGCTGTCTTCTGCCCAAGAAGGGAGCCTAATCCTTCCAAGGAAATGAGGCCACGTGCTCACTGGCCTTCATCCTTTCTTTCATCCACACAGCGGTCTAGATGAGGGGAAAGAGGCCAGGTAGGCCAGGTGAAGGCTGAGTGCGGGGCCTAAGGCTTCTTTCCCAATCACCATGGAGACAGCCACCGCAAGGCTGGCCGGAACTTCTGACGGGGACGGGTCACAAACACTCAGCCAATAGGAGAGGTCCAGCCTAACCGGCCAGTTCCGCAGAGCCCTCCATTTTACCCATGGACAGACAACGGCCCCTTGCGTCTTTGGCCACAAAATCCAGGGCACCCAGGGAGTAACTTCACACTAGGCAACCCCCGATGTGAACACGTTCCACACACTGGGACAGCAGGCAGGTACCTCTTTTCCACTTACGCTAGGATGTCAGTAGGCAAGGCGCCCTTCCTCAGCATCTATGGCCTCTCTGTATGTGTTGGTTCAGAGGAATCTCTTCATTCTACCCCTGAGACACATGACAAGTATGAGGGGCCTGAGAGAGAGCCTAGAGATGGAACGGGGGAGGCTTCTGGCTGTACTGCTTCCCCGCGGGTAGAGAATAGCAGGTAGTCTCTCTGGAAGGTCTTAGCTTCTGTTGATTGACATACGCAATACAGTGGGGCGGACCGTGGCCAGGTGGAGCTTGTGGGCAGATGCAACCTCTCCGGCGACGAATAATTCCGCTGCTGCTTTGTACGGTGAAAACCTCCCCCCGCCAAGTGGGATGGGTAGAGAACATTGACCCACACCCGCCAGGGGCCTTTCCTGGGACTAAAGATCCCAACACGGTCTCAACGTCGTCACCCTCTCAGCACACACCTTTCCTGCACACATAATCCTGCCTTTCTCCGTCAGGGCCCTATCCTACCAGGAAAAAAAGCAAGCCGCTCAAAAAGGCCGATGCCAGGGAAATCGAGGAAACACTGCCATTTTCCCCATTTTTGCTGTCTACATGTCCCCGCCTCCGGTGCAAGGCTGCGTATGTGGCCGGGCTCCGAAGGCGAGGCCGAAATCCTGGCAGCCTGGGCCCCAGCAGTCCAATGCTTTATGGACGTGGGGACACGGATGACCTGTTTGCCACATACAGGAGGGTTCCCTGGGCCCTTCACTGGCTCGCCATTCAGCTCCACGACGTCCACTACTGGCCCTGGCCTTTGCTTTGGCTGCTGCCCCATTGAACGTGTGCTCCGCAGCCATCTTTCTCCACCCACCACTCTCATTCTGCCACCAGGGGATATGTGAGTGTGGGAGTCACCATTTGTCACTGGCAGCAGTCTCACAAGTCACTAGACTTCCAGGTACCCGCTGACCTAGGCTGCCTTCTGCCCTAGGCAAGGTCCCGAATCCTGCATCCCACAGGCTGACACCTGGGCACTGGCGGACCTTCATTTTTATCAACACAGAGGTCCGAGTGAGGGTCAGCAGGCCAGGTAGGTGAAGTCAAGGCCGGGTGAGCGGGGCTAAGGCATCTTTGCCATTGCCATGGAGACAGTCCCCCCACCGCAAGAGTGGGCGGAGCTTAGGATGGGCCTGGTGACAGGACTCAGCCAATGGCAGAGATCCGGTCCACCAGGCAGATGACACAGGGCCCTCCATTGTGACCTATGACACCTAGTGGCCACAGGGTTGGAGCACACCCTGGGAAAGGCTACGCAGGCACAAGGGAGGCCCTGGTGCGGACTGCTTCAGGGCAGTGGCAGAGCAGGCCAGATACCTCTTTCCCACTTTCCTGAGGATATCAGTACGCAAGGCATCCCCACTCAGCAGCTCTTGCCTCTCTCTCTCTCTGGATGTGTTCATTCTCTGAAATCTCCTTCCTTCTCCCCCTGAGTCACTTCACAGCTTGGAGTGCCTGACAGAGTGCCCAGAGACAAAAGAGCAAAGGGGGAAGGCCTCTGGCTCTACTGGTTGCCCATGGGCAGAGAAGTTCTGCTAGTCTATCTGGAAGGTCTAGAGAGTAGGGATTGATTGGGGAGCTACATCACGGGCGGACCTGGCCAGGTGAAGCTTGCTGACATGTGGCAGCCTCTCCGGAGACTACTAATTCCGCTGCTAACATTCTATGCAAATACCCGGCTGAGTGCCATGGGCAGAAAACATTGACACAGACCTGCCAGAGGCCTATTCTGGGTCTGAAGAGTCCACCCTGCTCTCCAGCAACTCATCCTCTCAGCACACACTTTGCCTGCACGCATGGAAACCGCCTCTCTCCACGAATGCCTTCACCTGCTAGGAAACACACCATGTCACTCAGCCAAAGGAGAGCACAGGCAAAGTCAACCGAAGCCCCCATTTTCAAGATTTGGCCTTCTGCTGCTCCACAGCCTCCGGTGGCACGCTGCATGTGCGTCACTTCTCGGCAGACAAGGCCGAAGTCCGGGCATCCAGGGCCCCAGTCGTCCAGAGTCTACGGATGGCGGCATATGGATCGCCTCTTTGCCTCGTACAGCAGGGAGGCCTGGGCCCTAGACTGGCTCCGCTAGAGCTCCACGACCTCAGCTATTTTCCCTGACCTTCGGCCCATGCCCTCGTGAGTGTGTCATCTCTGGTTACACTTCTCTTCCGACCACACGGAATCCGCCACCTGCGGATACCTGAGCGTGGAAGTCAACATCTATCACTGGCTGCAGTGTCACAGGTCCCTAGGTGTCTAGGCTCAGGCTGACCTTGGCTGTCTTCTGCCCAAGAAGGGAGCCTAACCCTTCCAAGGAAATGAGGCCACGTGCTCACTGGCCTTCATCCTTTCTTTCATCCACACAGCGGTCTAGATGAGGGGAAAGAGGCCAGGTAGGCCAGGTGAAGGCTGAGTGCGGGGCCTAAGGCTTCTTTCCCAATCACCATGGAGACAGCCACCGCAAGGCTGGCCGGAACTTCTGACGGGGACGGGTCACAAACACTCAGCCAATAGGAGAGGTCCAGCCTAACCGGCCAGTTCCGCAGAGCCCTCCATTTTACCCATGGACAGACAACGGCCCCTTGCGTCTTTGGCCACAAAATCCAGGGCACCCAGGGAGTAACTTCACACTAGGCAACCCCCGATGTGAACACGTTCCACACACTGGGACAGCAGGCAGGTACCTCTTTTCCACTTACGCTAGGATGTCAGTAGGCAAGGCGCCCTTCCTCAGCATCTATGGCCTCTCTGTATGTGTTGGTTCAGAGGAATCTCTTCATTCTACCCCTGAGACACATGACAAGTATGAGGGGCCTGAGAGAGAGCCTAGAGATGGAACGGGGGAGGCTTCTGGCTGTACTGCTTCCCCGCGGGTAGAGAATAGCAGGTAGTCTCTCTGGAAGGTCTTAGCTTCTGTTGATTGACATACGCAATACAGTGGGGCGGACCGTGGCCAGGTGGAGCTTGTGGGCAGATGCAACCTCTCCGGCGACGAATAATTCCGCTGCTGCTTTGTACGGTGAAAACCTCCCCCCGCCAAGTGGGATGGGTAGAGAACATTGACCCACACCCGCCAGGGGCCTTTCCTGGGACTAAAGATCCCAACACGGTCTCAACGTCGTCACCCTCTCAGCACACACCTTTCCTGCACACATAATCCTGCCTTTCTCCGTCAGGGCCCTATCCTACCAGGAAAAAAAGCAAGCCGCTCAAAAAGGCCGATGCCAGGGAAATCGAGGAAACACTGCCATTTTCCCCATTTTTGCTGTCTACATGTCCCCGCCTCCGGTGCAAGGCTGCGTATGTGGCCGGGCTCCGAAGGCGAGGCCGAAATCCTGGCAGCCTGGGCCCCAGCAGTCCAATGCTTTATGGACGTGGGGACACGGATGACCTGTTTGCCACATACAGGAGGGTTCCCTGGGCCCTTCACTGGCTCGCCATTCAGCTCCACGACGTCCACTACTGGCCCTGGCCTTTGCTTTGGCTGCTGCCCCATTGAACGTGTGCTCCGCAGCCATCTTTCTCCACCCACCACTCTCATTCTGCCACCAGGGGATATGTGAGTGTGGGAGTCACCATTTGTCACTGGCAGCAGTCTCACAAGTCACTAGACTTCCAGGTACCCGCTGACCTAGGCTGCCTTCTGCCCTAGGCAAGGTCCCGAATCCTGCATCCCACAGGCTGACACCTGGGCACTGGCGGACCTTCATTTTTATCAACACAGAGGTCCGAGTGAGGGTCAGCAGGCCAGGTAGGTGAAGTCAAGGCCGGGTGAGCGGGGCTAAGGCATCTTTGCCATTGCCATGGAGACAGTCCCCCCACCGCAAGAGTGGGCGGAGCTTAGGATGGGCCTGGTGACAGGACTCAGCCAATGGCAGAGATCCGGTCCACCAGGCAGATGACACAGGGCCCTCCATTGTGACCTATGACACCTAGTGGCCACAGGGTTGGAGCACACCCTGGGAAAGGCTACGCAGGCACAAGGGAGGCCCTGGTGCGGACTGCTTCAGGGCAGTGGCAGAGCAGGCCAGATACCTCTTTCCCACTTTCCTGAGGATATCAGTACGCAAGGCATCCCCACTCAGCAGCTCTTGCCTCTCTCTCTCTCTGGATGTGTTCATTCTCTGAAATCTCCTTCCTTCTCCCCCTGAGTCACTTCACAGCTTGGAGTGCCTGACAGAGTGCCCAGAGACAAAAGAGCAAAGGGGGAAGGCCTCTGGCTCTACTGGTTGCCCATGGGCAGAGAAGTTCTGCTAGTCTATCTGGAAGGTCTAGAGAGTAGGGATTGATTGGGGAGCTACATCACGGGCGGACCTGGCCAGGTGAAGCTTGCTGACATGTGGCAGCCTCTCCGGAGACTACTAATTCCGCTGCTAACATTCTATGCAAATACCCGGCTGAGTGCCATGGGCAGAAAACATTGACACAGACCTGCCAGAGGCCTATTCTGGGTCTGAAGAGTCCACCCTGCTCTCCAGCAACTCATCCTCTCAGCACACACTTTGCCTGCACGCATGGAAACCGCCTCTCTCCACGAATGCCTTCACCTGCTAGGAAACACACCATGTCACTCAGCCAAAGGAGAGCACAGGCAAAGTCAACCGAAGCCCCCATTTTCAAGATTTGGCCTTCTGCTGCTCCACAGCCTCCGGTGGCACGCTGCATGTGCGTCACTTCTCGGCAGACAAGGCCGAAGTCCGGGCATCCAGGGCCCCAGTCGTCCAGAGTCTACGGATGGCGGCATATGGATCGCCTCTTTGCCTCGTACAGCAGGGAGGCCTGGGCCCTAGACTGGCTCCGCTAGAGCTCCACGACCTCAGCTATTTTCCCTGACCTTCGGCCCATGCCCTCGTGAGTGTGTCATCTCTGGTTACACTTCTCTTCCGACCACACGGAATCCGCCACCTGCGGATACCTGAGCGTGGAAGTCAACATCTATCACTGGCTGCAGTGTCACAGGTCCCTAGGTGTCTAGGCTCAGGCTGACCTTGGCTGTCTTCTGCCCAAGAAGGGAGCCTAACCCTTCCAAGGAAATGAGGCCACGTGCTCACTGGCCTTCATCCTTTCTTTCATCCACACAGCGGTCTAGATGAGGGGAAAGAGGCCAGGTAGGCCAGGTGAAGGCTGAGTGCGGGGCCTAAGGCTTCTTTCCCAATCACCATGGAGACAGCCACCGCAAGGCTGGCCGGAACTTCTGACGGGGACGGGTCACAAACACTCAGCCAATAGGAGAGGTCCAGCCTAACCGGCCAGTTCCGCAGAGCCCTCCATTTTACCCATGGACAGACAACGGCCCCTTGCGTCTTTGGCCACAAAATCCAGGGCACCCAGGGAGTAACTTCACACTAGGCAACCCCCGATGTGAACACGTTCCACACACTGGGACAGCAGGCAGGTACCTCTTTTCCACTTACGCTAGGATGTCAGTAGGCAAGGCGCCCTTCCTCAGCATCTATGGCCTCTCTGTATGTGTTGGTTCAGAGGAATCTCTTCATTCTACCCCTGAGACACATGACAAGTATGAGGGGCCTGAGAGAGAGCCTAGAGATGGAACGGGGGAGGCTTCTGGCTGTACTGCTTCCCCGCGGGTAGAGAATAGCAGGTAGTCTCTCTGGAAGGTCTTAGCTTCTGTTGATTGACATACGCAATACAGTGGGGCGGACCGTGGCCAGGTGGAGCTTGTGGGCAGATGCAACCTCTCCGGCGACGAATAATTCCGCTGCTGCTTTGTACGGTGAAAACCTCCCCCCGCCAAGTGGGATGGGTAGAGAACATTGACCCACACCCGCCAGGGGCCTTTCCTGGGACTAAAGATCCCAACACGGTCTCAACGCCGTCACCCTCTCAGCACACACCTTTCCTGCACACATAATCCTGCCTTTCTCCGTCAGGGCCCTATCCTACCAGGAAAAAAAGCAAGCCGCTCAAAAAGGCCGATGCCAGGGAAATCGAGGAAACACTGCCATTTTCCCCATTTTTGCTGTCTACATGTCCCCGCCTCCGGTGCAAGGCTGCGTATGTGGCCGGGCTCCGAAGGCGAGGCCGAAATCCTGGCAGCCTGGGCCCCAGCAGTCCAATGCTTTATGGACGTGGGGACACGGATGACCTGTTTGCCACATACAGGAGGGTTCCCTGGGCCCTTCACTGGCTCGCCATTCAGCTCCACGACGTCCACTACTGGCCCTGGCCTTTGCTTTGGCTGCTGCCCCATTGAACGTGTGCTCCGGAGCCATCTTTCTCCACCCACCACTCTCATTCTGCCACCAGGGGATATGTGAGTGTGGGAGTCACCATTTGTCACTGGCAGCAGTCTCACAAGTCACTAGACTTCCAGGTACCCGCTGACCTAGGCTGCCTTCTGCCCTAGGCAAGGTCCCGAATCCTGCATCCCACAGGCTGACACCTGGGCACTGGCGGACCTTCATTTTTATCAACACAGAGGTCCGAGTGAGGGTCAGCAGGCCAGGTAGGTGAAGTCAAGGCCGGGTGGGCGGGGCTAAGGCATCTTTGCCATTGCCATGGAGACAGTCCCCCCACCGCAAGAGTGGGCGGAGCTTAGGATGGGCCTGGTGACAGGACTCAGCCAATGGCAGAGATCCGGCCCACCAGGCAGATGACACAGGGCCCTCCATTGTGACCTATGACACCTAGTGGCCACAGGGTTGGAGCACACCCTGGGAAAGGCTACGCAGGCACAAGGGAGGCCCTGGTGCGGACTGCTTCAGGGCAGTGGCAGAGCAGGCCAGATACCTCTTTCCCACTTTCCTGAGGATATCAGTACGCAAGGCATCCCCACTCAGCAGCTCTTGCCTCTCTCTCTCTCTGGATGTGTTCATTCTCTGAAATCTCCTTCCTTCTCCCCCTGAGTCACTTCACAGCTTGGAGTGCCTGACAGAGTGCCCAGAGACAAAAGAGCAAAGGGGGAAGGCCTCTGGCTCTACTGGTTGCCCATGGGCAGAGAAGTTCTGCTAGTCTATCTGGAAGGTCTAGAGAGTAGGGATTGATTGGGGAGCTACATCACGGGCGGACCTGGCCAGGTGAAGCTTGCTGACATGTGGCAGCCTCTCCGGAGACTACTAATTCCGCTGCTAACATTCTATGCAAATACCCGGCTGAGTGCCATGGGCAGAAAACATTGACACAGACCTGCCAGAGGCCTATTCTGGGTCTGAAGAGTCCACCCTGCTCTCCAGCAACTCATCCTCTCAGCACACACTTTGCCTGCACGCATGGAAACCGCCTCTCTCCACGAATGCCTTCACCTGCTAGGAAACACACCATGTCACTCAGCCAAAGGAGAGCACAGGCAAAGTCAACCGAAGCCCCCATTTTCAAGATTTGGCCTTCTGCTGCTCCACAGCCTCCGGTGGCACGCTGCATGTGCGTCACTTCTCGGCAGACAAGGCCGAAGTCCGGGCATCCAGGGCCCCAGTCGTCCAGAGTCTACGGATGGCGGCATATGGATCGCCTCTTTGCCTCGTACAGCAGGGAGGCCTGGGCCCTAGACTGGCTCCGCTAGAGCTCCACGACCTCAGCTATTTTCCCTGACCTTCGGCCCATGCCCTCGTGAGTGTGTCATCTCTGGTTACACTTCTCTTCCGACCACACGGAATCCGCCACCTGCGGATACCTGAGCGTGGAAGTCAACATCTATCACTGGCTGCAGTGTCACAGGTCCCTAGGTGTCTAGGCTCAGGCTGACCTTGGCTGTCTTCTGCCCAAGAAGGGAGCCTAATCCTTCCAAGGAAATGAGGCCACGTGCTCACTGGCCTTCATCCTTTCTTTCATCCACACAGCGGTCTAGATGAGGGGAAAGAGGCCAGGTAGGCCAGGTGAAGGCTGAGTGCGGGGCCTAAGGCTTCTTTCCCAATCACCATGGAGACAGCCACCGCAAGGCTGGCCGGAACTTCTGACGGGGACGGGTCACAAACTCTCAGCCAATAGGAGAGGTCCAGCCTAACCGGCCAGTTCCGCAGAGCCCTCCATTTTACCCATGGACAGACAACGGCCCCTTGCGTCTTTGGCCACAAAATCCAGGGCACCCAGGGAGTAACTTCACACTAGGCAACCCCCGATGTGAACACGTTCCACACACTGGGACAGCAGGCAGGTACCTCTTTTCCACTTACGCTAGGATGTCAGTAGGCAAGGCGCCCTTCCTCAGCATCTATGGCCTCTCTGTATGTGTTGGTTCAGAGGAATCTCTTCATTCTACCCCTGAGACACATGACAAGTATGAGGGGCCTGAGAGAGAGCCTAGAGATGGAACGGGGGAGGCTTCTGGCTGTACTGCTTCCCCGCGGGTAGAGAATAGCAGGTAGTCTCTCTGGAAGGTCTTAGCTTCTGTTGATTGACATACGCAATACAGTGGGGCGGACCGTGGCCAGGTGGAGCTTGTGGGCAGATGCAACCTCTCCGGCGACGAATAATTCCGCTGCTGCTTTGTACGGTGAAAACCTCCCCCCGCCAAGTGGGATGGGTAGAGAACATTGACCCACACCCGCCAGGGGCCTTTCCTGGGACTAAAGATCCCAACACGGTCTCAACGTCGTCACCCTCTCAGCACACACCTTTCCTGCACACATAATCCTGCCTTTCTCCGTCAGGGCCCTATCCTACCAGGAAAAAAAGCAAGCCGCTCAAAAAGGCCGATGCCAGGGAAATCGAGGAAACACTGCCATTTTCCCCATTTTTGCTGTCTACATGTCCCCGCCTCCGGTGCAAGGCTGCGTATGTGGCCGGGCTCCGAAGGCGAGGCCGAAATCCTGGCAGCCTGGGCCCCAGCAGTCCAATGCTTTATGGACGTGGGGACACGGATGACCTGTTTGCCACATACAGGAGGGTTCCCTGGGCCCTTCACTGGCTCGCCATTCAGCTCCACGACGTCCACTACTGGCCCTGGCCTTTGCTTTGGCTGCTGCCCCATTGAACGTGTGCTCCGGAGCCATCTTTCTCCACCCACCACTCTCATTCTGCCACCAGGGGATATGTGAGTGTGGGAGTCACCATTTGTCACTGGCAGCAGTCTCACAAGTCACTAGACTTCCAGGTACCCGCTGACCTAGGCTGCCTTCTGCCCTAGGCAAGGTCCCGAATCCTGCATCCCACAGGCTGACACCTGGGCACTGGCGGACCTTCATTTTTATCAACACAGAGGTCCGAGTGAGGGTCAGCAGGCCAGGTAGGTGAAGTCAAGGCCGGGTGGGCGGGGCTAAGGCATCTTTGCCATTGCCATGGAGACAGTCCCCCCACCGCAAGAGTGGGCGGAGCTTAGGATGGGCCTGGTGACAGGACTCAGCCAATGGCAGAGATCCGGTCCACCAGGCAGATGACACAGGGCCCTCCATTGTGACCTATGACACCTAGTGGCCACAGGGTTGGAGCACACCCTGGGAAAGGCTACGCAGGCACAAGGGAGGCCCTGGTGCGGACTGCTTCAGGGCAGTGGCAGAGCAGGCCAGGTACCTCTTTCCCACTTTCCTGAGGATATCAGTACGCAAGGCATCCCCACTCACCAGCTCTTGCCTCTCTCTCTCTCTGGATGTGTTCATTCTCTGAAATCTCTTTCCTTCTCCCCCTGAGTCACTTCACAGCTTGGAGTGCCTGACAGAGTGCCCAGAGACAAAAGAGCAAAGGGGGAAGGCCTCTGGCTCTACTGGTTGCCCATGGGCAGAGAAGTTCTGCTAGTCTATCTGGAAGGTCTAGAGAGTAGGGATTGATTGGGGAGCTACATCACGGGCGGACCTGGCCAGGTGAAGCTTGCTGACATGTGGCAGCCTCTCCGGAGACTACTAATTCCGCTGCTAACATTCTATGCAAATACCCGGCTGAGTGCCATGGGCAGAAAACATTGACACAGACCTGCCAGAGGCCTATTCTGGGTCTGAAGAGTCCACCCTGCTCTCCAGCAACTCATCCTCTCAGCACACACTTTGCCTGCACGCATGGAAACCGCCTCTCTCCACGAATGCCTTCACCTGCTAGGAAACACACCATGTCACTCAGCCAAAGGAGAGCACAGGCAAAGTCAACCGAAGCCCCCATTTTCAAGATTTGGCCTTCTGCTGCTCCACAGCCTCCGGTGGCACGCTGCATGTGCGTCACTTCTCGGCAGACAAGGCCGAAGTCCGGGCATCCAGGGCCCCAGTCGTCCAGAGTCTACGGATGGCGGCATATGGATCGCCTCTTTGCCTCGTACAGCAGGGAGGCCTGGGCCCTAGACTGGCTCCGCTAGAGCTCCACGACCTCAGCTATTTTCCCTGACCTTCGGCCCATGCCCTCGTGAGTGTGTCATCTCTGGTTACACTTCTCTTCCGACCACACGGAATCCGCCACCTGCGGATACCTGAGCGTGGAAGTCAACATCTATCACTGGCTGCAGTGTCACAGGTCCCTAGGTGTCTAGGCTCAGGCTGACCTTGGCTGTCTTCTGCCCAAGAAGGGAGCCTAATCCTTCCAAGAAAATGAGGCCACGTGCTCACTGGCCTTCATCCTTTCTTTCATCCACACAGCGGTCTAGATGAGGGGAAAGAGGCCAGGTAGGCCAGGTGAAGGCTGAGTGCGGGGCCTAAGGCTTCTTTCCCAATCACCATGGAGACAGCCACCGCAAGGCTGGCCGGAACTTCTGACGGGGACGGGTCACAAACTCTCAGCCAATAGGAGAGGTCCAGCCTAACCGGCCAGTTCCGCAGAGCCCTCCATTTTACCCATGGACAGACAACGGCCCCTTGCGTCTTTGGCCACAAAATCCAGGGCACCCAGGGAGTAACTTCACACTAGGCAACCCCCGATGTGAACACGTTCCACACACTGGGACAGCAGGCAGGTACCTCTTTTCCACTTACGCTAGGATGTCAGTAGGCAAGGCGCCCTTCCTCAGCATCTATGGCCTCTCTGTATGTGTTGGTTCAGAGGAATCTCTTCATTCTACCCCTGAGACACATGACAAGTATGAGGGGCCTGAGAGAGAGCCTAGAGATGGAACGGGGGAGGCTTCTGGCTGTACTGCTTCCCCGCGGGTAGAGAATAGCAGGTAGTCTCTCTGGAAGGTCTTAGCTTCTGTTGATTGACATACGCAATACAGTGGGGCGGACCGTGGCCAGGTGGAGCTTGTGGGCAGATGCAACCTCTCCGGCGACGAATAATTCCGCTGCTGCTTTGTACGGTGAAAACCTCCCCCCGCCAAGTGGGATGGGTAGAGAACATTGACCCACACCCGCCAGGGGCCTTTCCTGGGACTAAAGATCCCAACACGGTCTCAACGTCGTCACCCTCTCAGCACACACCTTTCCTGCACACATAATCCTGCCTTTCTCCGTCAGGGCCCTATCCTACCAGGAAAAAAAGCAAGCCGCTCAAAAAGGCCGATGCCAGGGAAATCGAGGAAACACTGCCATTTTCCCCATTTTTGCTGTCTACATGTCCCCGCCTCCGGTGCAAGGCTGCGTATGTGGCCGGGCTCCGAAGGCGAGGCCGAAATCCTGGCAGCCTGGGCCCCAGCAGTCCAATGCTTTATGGACGTGGGGACACGGATGACCTGTTTGCCACATACAGGAGGGTTCCCTGGGCCCTTCACTGGCTCGCCATTCAGCTCCACGACGTCCACTACTGGCCCTGGCCTTTGCTTTGGCTGCTGCCCCATTGAACGTGTGCTCCGGAGCCATCTTTCTCCACCCACCACTCTCATTCTGCCACCAGGGGATATGTGAGTGTGGGAGTCACCATTTGTCACTGGCAGCAGTCTCACAAGTCACTAGACTTCCAGGTACCCGCTGACCTAGGCTGCCTTCTGCCCTAGGCAAGGTCCCGAATCCTGCATCCCACAGGCTGACACCTGGGCACTGGCGGACCTTCATTTTTATCAACACAGAGGTCCGAGTGAGGGTCAGCAGGCCAGGTAGGTGAAGTCAAGGCCGGGTGGGCGGGGCTAAGGCATCTTTGCCATTGCCATGGAGACAGTCCCCCCACCGCAAGAGTGGGCGGAGCTTAGGATGGGCCTGGTGACAGGACTCAGCCAATGGCAGAGATCCGGTCCACCAGGCAGATGACACAGGGCCCTCCATTGTGACCTATGACACCTAGTGGCCACAGGGTTGGAGCACACCCTGGGAAAGGCTACGCAGGCACAAGGGAGGCCCTGGTGCGGACTGCTTCAGGGCAGTGGCAGAGCAGGCCAGGTACCTCTTTCCCACTTTCCTGAGGATATCAGTACGCAAGGCATCCCCACTCACCAGCTCTTGCCTCTCTCTCTCTCTGGATGTGTTCATTCTCTGAAATCTCTTTCCTTCTCCCCCTGAGTCACTTCACAGCTTGGAGTGCCTGACAGAGTGCCCAGAGACAAAAGAGCAAAGGGGGAAGGCCTCTGGCTCTACTGGTTGCCCATGGGCAGAGAAGTTCTGCTAGTCTATCTGGAAGGTCTAGAGAGTAGGGATTGATTGGGGAGCTACATCACGGGCGGACCTGGCCAGGTGAAGCTTGCTGACATGTGGCAGCCTCTCCGGAGACTACTAATTCCGCTGCTAACATTCTATGCAAATACCCGGCTGAGTGCCATGGGCAGAAAACATTGACACAGACCTGCCAGAGGCCTATTCTGGGTCTGAAGAGTCCACCCTGCTCTCCAGCAACTCATCCTCTCAGCACACACTTTGCCTGCACGCATGGAAACCGCCTCTCTCCACGAATGCCTTCACCTGCTAGGAAACACACCATGTCACTCAGCCAAAGGAGAGCACAGGCAAAGTCAACCGAAGCCCCCATTTTCAAGATTTGGCCTTCTGCTGCTCCACAGCCTCCGGTGGCACGCTGCATGTGCGTCACTTCTCGGCAGACAAGGCCGAAGTCCGGGCATCCAGGGCCCCAGTCGTCCAGAGTCTACGGATGGCGGCATATGGATCGCCTCTTTGCCTCGTACAGCAGGGAGGCCTGGGCCCTAGACTGGCTCCGCTAGAGCTCCACGACCTCAGCTATTTTCCCTGACCTTCGGCCCATGCCCTCGTGAGTGTGTCATCTCTGGTTACACTTCTCTTCCGACCACACGGAATCCGCCACCTGCGGATACCTGAGCGTGGAAGTCAACATCTATCACTGGCTGCAGTGTCACAGGTCCCTAGGTGTCTAGGCTCAGGCTGACCTTGGCTGTCTTCTGCCCAAGAAGGGAGCCTAATCCTTCCAAGGAAATGAGGCCACGTGCTCACTGGCCTTCATCCTTTCTTTCATCCACACAGCGGTCTAGATGAGGGGAAAGAGGCCAGGTAGGCCAGGTGAAGGCTGAGTGCGGGGCCTAAGGCTTCTTTCCCAATCACCATGGAGACAGCCACCGCAAGGCTGGCCGGAACTTCTGACGGGGACGGGTCACAAACACTCAGCCAATAGGAGAGGTCCAGCCTAACCGGCCAGTTCCGCAGAGCCCTCCATTTTACCCATGGACAGACAACGGCCCCTTGCGTCTTTGGCCACAAAATCCAGGGCACCCAGGGAGTAACTTCACACTAGGCAACCCCCGATGTGAACACGTTCCACACACTGGGACAGCAGGCAGGTACCTCTTTTCCACTTACGCTAGGATGTCAGTAGGCAAGGCGCCCTTCCTCAGCATCTATGGCCTCTCTGTATGTGTTGGTTCAGAGGAATCTCTTCATTCTACCCCTGAGACACATGACAAGTATGAGGGGCCTGAGAGAGAGCCTAGAGATGGAACGGGGGAGGCTTCTGGCTGTACTGCTTCCCCGCGGGTAGAGAATAGCAGGTAGTCTCTCTGGAAGGTCTTAGCTTCTGTTGATTGACACACGCAATACAGTGGGGCGGACCGTGGCCAGGTGGAGCTTGTGGGCAGATGCAACCTCTCCGGCGACGAATAATTCCGCTGCTGCTTTGTACGGTGAAAACCTCCCCCCGCCAAGTGGGATGGGTAGAGAACATTGACCCACACCCGCCAGGGGCCTTTCCTGGGACTAAAGATCCCAACACGGTCTCAACGTCGTCACCCTCTCAGCACACACCTTTCCTGCACACATAATCCTGCCTTTCTCCGTCAGGGCCCTATCCTACCAGGAAAAAAAGCAAGCCGCTCAAAAAGGCCGATGCCAGGGAAATCGAGGAAACACTGCCATTTTCCCCATTTTTGCTGTCTACATGTCCCCGCCTCCGGTGCAAGGCTGCGTATGTGGCCGGGGCTCCGAAGGCGAGGTCGAAATCCTGGCAGCCTGGGCCCCAGCAGTCCAATGCTTTATGGACGTGGGGACACGGATGACCTGTTTGCCACATACAGGAGGGTTCCCTGGGCCCTTCACTGACTCGCCATTCAGCTCCACGACGTCCACTACTGGCCCTGGCCTTTGCTTTGGCTGCTGCCCCATTGAACGTGTGCTCCGGAGCCATCTTTCTCCACCCACCACTCTCATTCTGCCACCAGGGGATATGTGAGTGTGGGAGTCACCATTTGTCACTGGCAGCAGTCTCACAAGTCACTAGACTTCCAGGTACCCGCTGACCTAGGCTGCCTTCTGCCCTAGGCAAGGTCCCGAATCCTGCATCCCACAGGCTGACACCTGGGCACTGGCGGACCTTCATTTTTATCAACACAGAGGTCCGAGTGAGGGTCAGCAGGCCAGGTAGGTGAAGTCAAGGCCGGGTGGGCGGGGCTAAGGCATCTTTGCCATTGCCGTGGAGACAGTCCCCCCACCGGAAGAGTGGGCGGAGCTTAGGATGGGCCTGGTGACAGGACTCAGCCAATGGCAGAGATCCGGCCCACCAGGCAGATGACACAGGGCCCTCCATTGTGACCTATGACACCTAGTGGCCACAGGGTTGGAGCACACCCTGGGAAAGGCTACGCAGGCACAAGGGAGGCCCTGGTGCGGACTGCTTCAGGGCAGTGGCAGAGCAGGCCAGATACCTCTTTCCCACTTTCCTGAGGATATCAGTACGCAAGGCATCCCCACTCAGCAGCTCTTGCCTCTCTCTCTCTCTGGATGTGTTCATTCTCTGAAATCTCCTTCCTTCTCCCCCTGAGTCACTTCACAGCTTGGAGTGCCTGACAGAGTGCCCAGAGACAAAAGAGCAAAGGGGGAAGGCCTCTGGCTCTACTGGTTGCCCATGGGCAGAGAAGTTCTGCTAGTCTATCTGGAAGGTCTAGAGAGTAGGGATTGATTGGGGAGCTACATCACGGGCGGACCTGGCCAGGTGAAGCTTGCTGACATGTGGCAGCCTCTCCGGAGACTACTAATTCCGCTGCTAACATTCTATGCAAATACCCGGCTGAGTGCCATGGGCAGAAAACATTGACACAGACCTGCCAGAGGCCTATTCTGGGTCTGAAGAGTCCACCCTGCTCTCCAGCAACTCATCCTCTCAGCACACACTTTGCCTGCACGCATGGAAACCGCCTCTCTCCACGAATGCCTTCACCTGCTAGGAAACACACCATGTCACTCAGCCAAAGGAGAGCACAGGCAAAGTCAACCGAAGCCCCCATTTTCAAGATTTGGCCTTCTGCTGCTCCACAGCCTCCGGTGGCACGCTGCATGTGCGTCACTTCTCGGCAGACAAGGCCGAAGTCCGGGCATCCAGGGCCCCAGTCGTCCAGAGTCTACGGATGGCGGCATATGGATCGCCTCTTTGCCTCGTACAGCAGGGAGGCCTGGGCCCTAGACTGGCTCCGCTAGAGCTCCACGCCCTCAGCTATTTTCCCTGACCTTCGGCCCATGCCCTCGTGAGTGTGTCATCTCTGGTTACACTTCTCTTCCGACCACACGGAATCCGCCACCTGCGGATACCTGAGCGTGGAAGTCAACATCTATCACTGGCTGCAGTGTCACAGGTCCCTAGGTGTCTAGGCTCAGGCTGACCTTGGCTGTCTTCTGCCCAAGAAGGGAGCCTAATTCTTCCAAGGAAATGAGGCCACGTGCTCACTGGCCTTCATCCTTTCTTTCATCCACACAGCGGTCTAGATGAGGGGAAAGAGGCCAGGTAGGCCAGGTGAAGGCTGAGTGCGGGGCCTAAGGCTTCTTTCCCAATCACCATGGAGACAGCCACCGCAAGGCTGGCCGGAACTTCTGACGGGGACGGGTCACAAACACTCAGCCAATAGGAGAGGTCCAGCCTAACCGGCCAGTTCCGCAGAGCCCTCCATTTTACCCATGGACAGACAACGGCCCCTTGCGTCTTTGGCCACAAAATCCAGGGCACCCAGGGAGTAACTTCACACTAGGCAACCCCCGATGTGAACACGTTCCACACAAGGGGACAGCAGGCAGGTACCTCTTTTCCACTTACGCTAGGATGTCAGTAGGCAAGGCGCCCTTCCTCAGCATCTGTGTCCTCTCTGTATGTGTTGGTTCAGAGGAATCTCTTCATTCTACCCCTTAGACACATGACAAGTATGAGGGGCCTGAGAGAGAGCCTAGAGATGGAACGGGGGAGGCTTCTGGCTGTACTGCTTCCCCGTGGGTAGAGAATAGCAGGTAGTCTCTCGGGAAGGTCTTAGCTTCTGTTGATTGACATACGCAATACAGTGGGGCGGACCGTGGCCAGGTGGAGCTTGTGGGCAGATGCAACCTCTCCGGCGACGAATAATTCCGCTGCTGCTTTGTACGGTGAAAACCTCCCCCCGCCAAGTGGGATGGGTAGAGAACATTGACCCACACCCGCCAGGGGCCTTTCCTGGGACTAAAGATCCCAACACGGTCTCAACGTCGTCACCCTCTCAGCACACACCTTTCCTGCACACATAATCCTGCCTTTCTCCGTCAGGGCCCTATCCTACCAGGAAAAAAAGCAAGCCGCTCAAAAAGGCCGATGCCAGGGAAATCGAGGAAACACTGCCATTTTCCCCATTTTTGCTGTCTACATGTCCCCGCCTCCGGTGCAAGGCTGCCTATGTGGCCGGGCTCCGAAGGCGAGGCCGAAATCCTGGCAGCCTGGGCCCCAGCAGTCCAATGCTTTATGGACGTGGGGACACGGATGACCTGTTTTCCACATACAGGAGGAATCCTTGGGCCCTTCACTGGCTCGCCATTCAGCTCCACGACGTCCACTACTGGCCCTGGCCTTTGCTTTGGCTGCTGCCCCATTGAACGTGTGCTCCGCAGCCATGTTTCTCCACCCACCACTCTCATTCTGCCACCAGGGGATATGTGAGTGTGGGAGTCACCATTTGTCACTGGCAGCAGTCTCACAAGTCACTAGACTTCCAGGTACCCGCTGACCTAGGCTGCCTTCTGCCCTAGGCAAGGTCCCGAATCCTGCATCCCACAGGCTGACACCTGGCGGACCTTCATTTTTATCAACACAGAGGTCCGAGTGAGGGTCAGCAGGCCAGGTAGGTGAAGTCAAGGCCGGGTGGGCGGGGCTAAGGCATCTTTGCCATTGCCATGGAGACAGTCCCCCCACCGCAAGAGTGGGCGGAGCTTAGGATGGGCCTGGTGACAGGACTCAGCCAATGGCAGAGATCCGGCCCACCAGGCAGATGACACAGGGCCCTCCATTGTGACCTATGACACACCTAGTGGCCACAGGGTTGGAGCACACCCTGGGAAAGGCTACGCAGGCACAAGGGAGGCCCTGGTGCGGACTGCTTCAGGGCACTGGCAGAGCAGGCCAGGTACCTCTTTCCCACTTTCCTGAGGATATCAGTACGCAAGGCATCCCCACTCAGCAGCTCTTGCCTCTCTCTCTCTCTGGATGTGTTCATTCTCTGAAATCTCCTTCCTTCTCCCCCTGAGTCACTTCACAGCTTGGAGTGCCTGACAGAGTGCCCAGAGACAAAAGAGCAAAGGGCGAAGGCCTCTGGCTCTACTGGTTGCCCATGGGCAGAGAAGTTCTGCTAGTCTATCTGGAAGGTCTAGAGAGTAGGGATTGATTGGGGAGCTACATCACGGGCGGACCTGGCCAGGTGAAGCTTGCTGACGTGTGGCAGCCTCTCCGGAGACTACTAATTCCGCTGCTAACATTCTATGCAAATACCCGGCTGAGTGCCATGGGCAGAAAACATTGACACAGACCTGCCAGAGGCCTATTCTGGGTCTGAAGAGTCCACCCTGCTCTCCAGCAACTCATCCTCTCAGCACACACTTTGCCTGCACGCATGGAAACCGCCTCTCTCCACGAATGCCTTCACCTGCTAGGAAACACACCATGTCACTCAGCCAAAGGAGAGCACAGGCAAAGTCAACCGAAGCCCCCATTTTCAAGATTTGGCCTTCTGCTGCTCCACAGCCTCCGGTGGCACGCTGCATGTGCGTCACTTCTCGGCAGACAAGGCCGAAGTCCGGGCATCCAGGGCCCCAGTCGTCCAGAGTCTACGGATGGCGGCATATGGATCGCCTCTTTGCCTCCTACAGCAGGGAGGCCTGGGCCCTAGACTGGCTCCGCTAGAGCTCCACGACCTCAGCTATTTTCCCTGACCTTCGGCCCATGCCCTCGTGAGTGTGTCATCTCTGGTTACACTTCTCTTCCGACCACACGGAATCCGCCACCTGCGGATACCTGAGCGTGGAAATCAACATCTATCACTGGCTGCAGTGTCACAGGTCCCTAGGTGTCTAGGCTCAGGCTGACCTTGGCTGTCTTCTGCCCAAGAAGGGAGCCTAATCCTTCCAAGGAAATGAGGCCACGTGCTCACTGGCCTTCATCCTTTCTTTCATCCACACAGCGGTCTAGATGAGGGGAAAGAGGCCAGGTAGGCCAGGTGAAGGCTGAGTGCGGGGCCTAAGGCTTCTTTCCCAATCACCATGGAGACAGCCACCGCAAGGCTGGCCGGAACTTCTGACGGGGACGGGTCACAAACAGCCAATAGGAGAGGTCCAGCCTAACCGGCCAGTTCCGCAGAGCCCTCCATTTTACCCATGGACAGACAACGGCCCCTTGCGTCTTTGGCCACAAAATCCAGGGCACCCAGGGAGTAACTTCACACTAGGCAACCCCCGATGTGAACACGTTCCACACAAGGGGACAGCAGGCAGGTACCTCTTTTCCACTTACGCTAGGATGTCAGTAGGCAAGGCGCCCTTCCTCAGCATCTGTGGCCTCTCTGTATGTGTTGGTTCAGAGGAATCTCTTCATTCTACCCCTGAGACACATGACAAGTATGAGGGGCCTGAGAGAGAGCCTAGAGATGGAACGGGGGAGGCTTCTGGCTGTACTGCTTCCCCGTGGGTAGAGAATAGCAGGTAGTCTCTCTGGAAGGTCTTAGCTTCTGTTGATTGACATACGCAATACAGTGGGGCGGACCGTGGCCAGGTGGAGCTTGTGGGCAGATGCAACCTCTCCGGCGACGAATAATTCCGCTGCTGCTTTGTACGGTGAAAACCTCCCCCCGCCAAGTGGGATGGGTAGAGAACATTGACCCACACCCGCCAGGGGCCTTTCCTGGGACTAAAGATCCCAACACGGTCTCAACGTCGTCACCCTCTCAGCACACACCTTTCCTGCACACATAATCCTGCCTTTCTCCGTCAGGGCCCTATCCTACCAGGAAAAAAAGCAAGCCGCTCAAAAAGGCCGATGCCAGGGAAATCGAGGAAACACTGCCATTTTCCCCATTTTTGCTGTCTACATGTCCCCGCCTCCGGTGCAAGGCTGCCTATGTGGCCGGGCTCCGAAGGCGAGGCCGAAATCCTGGCAGCCTGGGCCCCAGCAGTCCAATGCTTTATGGACGTGGGGACACGGATGACCTGTTTTCCACATACAGGAGGGATCCTTGGGCCCTTCACTGGCTCGCCATTCAGCTCCACGACGTCCACTACTGGCCCTGGCCTTTGCTTTGGCTGCTGCCCCATTGAACGTGTGCTCCGGAGCCATCTTTCTCCACTCACCACTCTCATTCTGCCACCAGGGGCTATGTGAGTGTGGGAGTCACCATTTGTCACTGGCAGCAGTCTCACAACTCAATAGACTTCCAGGTACCCGCTGACCTAGGCTGCCTTCTGCCCTAGGCAAGGTCCCGAATTCTGCATCCCACAGGCTGACACCTGGGCACTGGCGGACATTCATTTTTATCAACACAGAGGTCCGAGTGAGGGTCAGCAGGCCAGGTACGTGAAGTCAAGGCCGGGTGGGCGGGGCTGAGGCGTCTTTGCCATTCCCATGGAGACAGTCCCCCCACCGCAAGAGTGGGCGGAGCTTAGGATGGGCCTGGTGACAGGACTCAGCCAATGGCAGAGATCCGGCCCACCAGGCAGATGACACAGGGCCCTCCATTGTGACCTATGACACCTAGTGGCCACAGGGTTGGAGCACACCCTGGGAAAGGCTACGCAGGCACAAGGGAGGCCCTGGTGCGGACTGCTTCGGGGCAGTGGCAGAGCAGGCCAGGTACCTCTTTCCCACTTTCCTGAGGATATCAGTACGCAAGGCATCCCCACTCACCAGCTCTTGCCTCTCTCTCTCTCTCTGGATGTGTTTATTCTCTGAAATCTCTTTCCTTCTCCCCCTTAGTCACTTCACAGCTTGGAGTGTCTGACAGAGTGCCCAGGGACGAAAGAGCAAAGGGGGAAGGCCTCTGGCTCTACTGGTTGCCCATGGGCAGAGAAGTTCTGCTAGTCTATCTGGAAGGTCTAGAGAGTAGGGATTGATTGGGGAGCTACATCACGGGCGGACCTGGCCAGGTGAAGCTTGCTGACGTGTGGCAGCCTCTCCGGAGACTACTAATTCCGCTGCTAACATTCTATGCAAATACCCGGCTGAGTGCCATGGGCAGAAAACATTGACACATACCTGCCAGAGGCCTATTCTGGGTCTGAAGAGTCCACCCTGCTCTCCAGCAACTCATCCTCTCAGCACACACTTTGCCTGCACTCATGGAAACCGCCTCTCTCCACGAATGCCTTCACCTGCTAGGAAACACACCATGTCACTCAGCCAAAGGAGAGCACAAGCAAAGTCAACCGAAGCCCCCATTTTCAAGATTTGGCCTTCTGCTGCTCCACAGCCTCCGGTGGCACACTGCATGTGCGTCACTTCTCGGCAGACAAGGCCGAAGTCCGGGCATCCAGGGCCCCAGTCGTCCAGAGTCTACGGATGGCGGCATATGGATCGCCTCTTTGCCTCGTACAGCAGGGAGGCCTGGGCCCTAGACTGGCTCCGCTAGAGCTCCACGACCTCAGCTATTTTCCCTGACCTTCGGCCCATGCCCTCGTGAGTGTGTCATCTCTAATTACACTTCTCTTCCGACCACATGGAATCCGCCACCTGCGGATACCTGAGCGTGGAAATCAACATCTATCACTGGCTGCAGTGTCACAGGTCCCTAGGTGTCTAGGCTCAGGCTGACCTTGGCTGTCTTCTGCCCAAGAAGGGAGCCTAATCCTTCCAAGGAAATGAGGCCACGTGCTCACTGGCCTTCATCCTTTCTTTCATCCACACAGCGGTCTAGATGAGGGGAAAGAGGCCAGGTAGGCCAGGTGAAGGCTGAGTGCGGGGCCTAAGGCTTCTTTCCCAATCACCATGGAGACAGCCACCGCAAGGCTGGCCGGAACTTCTGACGGGGACGGGTCACAAACACTCAGCCAATAGGAGAGGTCCAGCCTAACCGGCCAGTTCCGCAGAGCCCTCCATTTTACCCATGGACAGACAACGGCCCCTTGCGTCTTTGGCCACAAAATCCAGGGCACCCAGGGAGTAACTTCACACTAGGCAACCCCCGATGTGAACACGTTCCACACAAGGGGACAGCAGGCAGGTACCTCTTTTCCACTTACGCTAGGATGTCAGTAGGCAAGGCGCCCTTCCTCAGCATCTATGGCCTCTCTGTATGTGTTGGTTCAGAGGAATCTCTTCATTCTACCCCTGAGACACATGACAAGTATGAGGGGCCTGAGAGAGAGCCTAGAGATGGAACGGGGGAGGCTTCTGGCTGTACTGCTTCCCCGTGGGTAGAGAATAGCAGGTAGTCTCTCTGGAAGGTCTTAGCTTCTGTTGATTGACATACGCAATACAGTGGGGCGGACCGTGGCCAGGTGGAGCTTGTGGGCAGATGCAACCTCTCCGGCGACGAATAATTCCGCTGCTGCTTTGTACGGTGAAAACCTCCCCCCGCCAAGTGGGATGGGTAGAGAACATTGACCCACACCCGCCAGGGGCCTTTCCTGGGACTAAAGATCCCAACACGGTCTCAACGTCGTCACCCTCTCAGCACACACCTTTCCTGCACACATAATCCTGCCTTTCTCCGTCAGGGCCCTATCCTACCAGGAAAAAAAGCAAGCCGCTCAAAAAGGCCGATGCCAGGGAAATCGAGGAAACACTGCCATTTTCCCCATTTTTGCTGTCTACATGTCCCCGCCTCCGGTGCAAGGCTGCCTATGTGGCCGGGCTCCGAAGGCGAGGCCGAAATCCTGGCAGCCTGGGCCCCAGCAGTCCAATGCTTTATGGACGTGGGGACACGGATGACCTGTTTTCCACATACAGGAGGAATCCTTGGGCCCTTCACTGGCTCGCCATTCAGCTCCACGACGTCCACTACTGGCCCTGGCCTTTGCTTTGGCTGCTGCCCCATTGAACGTGTGCTCCGCAGCCATCTTTCTCCACCCACCACTCTCATTCTGCCACCAGGGGATATGTGAGTGTGGGAGTCACCATTTGTCACTGGCAGCAGTCTCACAAGTCACTAGACTTCCAGGTACCCGCTGACCTAGGCTGCCTTCTGCCCTAGGCAAGGTCCCGAATCCTGCATCCCACAGGCTGACACCTGGGCACTGGCGGACCTTCATTTTTATCAACACAGAGGTCCGAGTGAGGGTCAGCAGGCCAGGTAGGTGAAGTCAAGGCCGGGTGGGCGGGGCTAAGGCATCTTTGCCATTGCCATGGAGACAGTCCCCCCACCGCAAGAGTGGGCGGAGCTTAGGATGGGCCTGGTGACAGGACTCAGCCAATGGCAGAGATCCGGCCCACCAGGCAGATGACACAGGGGCCTCCATTGTGACCTATGACACCTAGTGGCCACAGGGTTGGAGCACACCCTGGGAAAGGCTACGCAGGCACAAGGGAGGCCCTGGTGCGGACTGCTTCAGGGCAGTGGCAGAGCAGGCCAGGTACCTCTTTCCCACTTTCCTGAGGATATCAGTACGCAAGGCATCCCCACTCAGCAGCTCTTGCCTCTCTCTCTCTCTGGATGTGTTCATTCTCTGAAATCTCCTTCCTTCTCTCCCTGAGTCACTTCACAGCTTGGAGTGCCTGACAGAGTGCCCAGAGACAAAAGAGCAAAGGGCGAAGGCCTCTGGCTCTACTGGTTGCCCATGGGCAGAGAAGTTCTGCTAGTCTATCTGGAAGGTCTAGAGAGTAGGGATTGATTGGGGAGCTACATCACGGGCGGACCTGGCCAGGTGAAGCTTGCTGACATGTGGCAGCCTCTCCGGAGACTACTAATTCCGCTGCTAACATTCTATGCAAATACCCGGCTGAGTGCCATGGGCAGAAAACATTGACACATACCTGCCAGAGGCCTATTCTGGGTCTGAAGAGTCCACCCTGCTCTCCAGCAACTCATCCTCTCAGCACACTCTTTGCCTGCACTCATGGAAACCACCTCTCTCCACGAATGCCTTCACCTGCTAGGAAACACACCATGTCACTCAGCCAAAGGAGAGCACAGGCAAAGTCAACCGAAGCCCCCATTTTCAAGATTTGGCCTCCTGCTGCTCCACAGCCTCCGGCGGCACACTGCATGTGCGTCACTTCTCGGCAGACAAGGCCGAAGTCCGGGCATCCAGGGCCCCAGTCGTCCAGAGTCTACGGATGGCGGCATATGGATCGCCTCTTTGCCTCGTACAGCAGGGAGGCCTGGGCCCTAGACTGGCTCCGCTAGAGCTCCACGACCTCAGCTATTTTCCCTGACCTTCGGCCCATGCCCTCGTGAGTGTGTCATCTCTAATTACACTTCTCTTCCGACCACATGGAATCCGCCACCTGCGGATACCTGAGCGTGGAAATCAACATCTATCACTGGCTGCCGTGTCACAGGTCCCTAGGTGTCTAGGCTCAGGCTGACCTTGGCTGTCTTCTGCCCAAGAAGGGAGCCTAATCCTTCCAAGGAAATGAGGCCACGTGCTCACTGGCCTTCATCCTTTCTTTCATCCACACAGCGGTCTAGATGAGGGGAAAGAGGCCAGGTAGGCCAGGTGAAGGCTGAGTGCGGGGCCTAAGGCTTCTTTCCCAATCACCATGGAGACAGCCACCGCAAGGCTGGCCGGAACTTCTGACGGGGACGGGTCACAAACACTCAGCCAATAGGAGAGGTCCAGCCTAACCGGCCAGTTCCGCAGAGCCCTCCATTTTACCCATGGACAGACAACGGCCCCTTGCGTCTTTGGCCACAAAATCCAGGGCACCCAGGGAGTAACTTCACACTAGGCAACCCCCGATGTGAACACGTTCCACACAAGGGGACAGCAGGCAGGTACCTCTTTTCCACTTACGCTAGGATGTCAGTAGGCAAGGCGCCCTTCCTCAGCATCTATGGCCTCTCTGTATGTGTTGGTTCAGAGGAATCTCTTCATTCTACCCCTGAGACACATGACAAGTATGAGGGGCCTGAGAGAGAGCCTAGAGATGGAACGGGGGAGGCTTCTGGCTGTACTGCTTCCCCGTGGGTAGAGAATAGCAGGTAGTCTCTCTGGAAGGTCTTAGCTTCTGTTGATTGACATACGCAATACAGTGGGGCGGACCGTGGCCAGGTGGAGCTTGTGGGCAGATGCAACCTCTCCGGCGACGAATAATTCCGCTGCTGCTTTGTACGGTGAAAACCTCCCCCCGCCAAGTGGGATGGGTACAGAACATTGACCCACACCCGCCAGGGGCCTTTCCTGGGACTAAAGATCCCAACACGGTCTCAACGTCGTCACCCTCTCAGCACACACCTTTCCTGCACACATAATCCTGCCTTTCTCCGTCAGGGCCCTATCCTACCAGGAAAAAAAGCAAGCCGCTCAAAAAGGCCGATGCCAGGGAAATCGAGGAAACACTGCCATTTTCCCCATTTTTGCTGTCTACATGTCCCCGCCTCCGGTGCAAGGCTGCCTATGTGGCCGGGCTCCGAAGGCGAGGCCGAAATCCTGGCAGCCTGGGCCCCAGCAGTCCAATGCTTTATGGACGTGGGGACACGGATGACCTGTTTTCCACATACAGGAGGAATCCTTGGGCCCTTCACTGGCTCGCCATTCAGCTCCACGACGTCCACTACTGGCCCTGGCCTTTGCTTTGGCTGCTGCCCCATTGAACGTGTGCTCCGCAGCCATCTTTCTCCACCCACCACTCTCATTCTGCCACCAGGGGATATGTGAGTGTGGGAGTCACCATTTGTCACTGGCAGCAGTCTCACAAGTCACTAGACTTCCAGGTGCCCGCTGACCTAGGCTGCCTTCTGCCCTAGGCAAGGTCCCGAATCCTGCATCCCACAGGCTGACACCTGGGCACTGGCGGACCTTCATTTTTATCAACACAGAGGTCCGAGTGAGGGTCAGCAGGCCAGGTAGGTGAAGTCAAGGCCGGGTGGGCGGGGCTAAGGCATCTTTGCCATTGCCATGGAGACAGTGCCCCCACCGCAAGAGTGGGCGGAGCTTAGGATGGGCCTGGTGACAGGACTCAGCCAATGGCAGAGATCCGGCCCACCAGGCAGATGACACAGGGGCCTCCATTGTGACCTATGACACCTAGTGGCCACAGGGTTGGAGCACACCCTGGGAAAGGCTACGCAGGCACAAGGGAGGCCCTGGTGCGGACTGCTTCAGGGCAGTGGCAGAGCAGGCCAGGTACCTCTTTCCCACTTTCCTGAGGATATCAGTACGCAAGGCATCCCCACTCAGCAGCTCTTGCCTCTCTCTCTCTCTGGATGTGTTCATTCTCTGAAATCTCCTTCCTTCTCTCCCTGAGTCACTTCACAGCTTGGAGTGCCTGACAGAGTGCCCAGAGACAAAAGAGCAAAGGGCGAAGGCCTCTGGCTCTACTGGTTGCCCATGGGCAGAGAAGTTCTGCTAGTCTATCTGGAAGGTCTAGAGAGTAGGGATTGATTGGGGAGCTACATCACGGGCGGACCTGGCCAGGTGAAGCTTGCTGACATGTGGCAGCCTCTCCGGAGACTACTAATTCCGCTGCTAACATTCTATGCAAATACCCGGCTGAGTGCCATGGGCAGAAAACATTGACACATACCTGCCAGAGGCCTATTCTGGGTCTGAAGAGTCCACCCTGCTCTCCAGCAACTCATCCTCTCAGCACACTCTTTGCCTGCACTCATGGAAACCACCTCTCTCCACGAATGCCTTCACCTGCTAGGAAACACACCATGTCACTCAGCCAAAGGAGAGCACAGGCAAAGTCAACCGAAGCCCCCATTTTCAAGATTTGGCCTCCTGCTGCTCCACAGCCTCCGGCGGCACACTGCATGTGCGTCACTTCTCGGCAGACAAGGCCGAAGTCCGGGCATCCAGGGCCCCAGTCGTCCAGAGTCTACGGATGGCGGCATATGGATCGCCTCTTTGCCTCGTACAGCAGGGAGGCCTGGGCCCTAGACTGGCTCCGCTAGAGCTCCACGACCTCAGCTATTTTCCCTGACCTTCGGCCCATGCCCTCGTGAGTGTGTCATCTCTAATTACACTTCTCTTCCGACCACATGGAATCCGCCACCTGCGGATACCTGAGCGTGGAAATCAACATCTATCACTGGCTGCCGTGTCACAGGTCCCTAGGTGTCTAGGCTCAGGCTGACCTTGGCTGTCTTCTGCCCAAGAAGGGAGCCTAATCCTTCCAAGGAAATGAGGCCACGTGCTCACTGGCCTTCATCCTTTCTTTCATCCACACAGCGGTCTAGATGAGGGGAAAGAGGCCAGGTAGGCCAGGTGAAGGCTGAGTGCGGGGCCTAAGGCTTCTTTCCCAATCACCATGGAGACAGCCACCGCAAGGCTGGCCGGAACTTCTGACGGGGACGGGTCACAAACACTCAGCCAATAGGAGAGGTCCAGCCTAACCGGCCAGTTCCGCAGAGCCCTCCATTTTACCCATGGACAGACAACGGCCCCTTGCGTCTTTGGCCACAAAATCCAGGGCACCCAGGGAGTAACTTCACACTAGGCAACCCCCGATGTGAACACGTTCCACACAAGGGGACAGCAGGCAGGTACCTCTTTTCCACTTACGCTAGGATGTCAGTAGGCAAGGCGCCCTTCCTCAGCATCTATGGCCTCTCTGTATGTGTTGGTTCAGAGGAATCTCTTCATTCTACCCCTGAGACACATGACAAGTATGAGGGGCCTGAGAGAGAGCCTAGAGATGGAACGGGGGAGGCTTCTGGCTGTACTGCTTCCCCGTGGGTAGAGAATAGCAGGTAGTCTCTCTGGAAGGTCTTAGCTTCTGTTGATTGACATACGCAATACAGTGGGGCGGACCGTGGCCAGGTGGAGCTTGTGGGCAGATGCAACCTCTCTGGCGACGAATAATTCCGCTGCTGCTTTGTACGGTGAAAACCTCCCCCCGCCAAGTGGGATGGGTACAGAACATTGACCCACACCCGCCAGGGGCCTTTCCTGGGACTAAAGATCCCAACACGGTCTCAACGTCGTCACCCTCTCAGCACACACCTTTCCTGCACACATAATCCTGCCTTTCTCCGTCAGGGCCCTATCCTACCAGGAAAAAAAGCAAGCCGCTCAAAAAGGCCGATGCCAGGGAAATCGAGGAAACACTGCCATTTTCCCCATTTTTGCTGTCTACATGTCCCCGCCTCCGGTGCAAGGCTGCCTATGTGGCCGGGCTCCGAAGGCGAGGCCGAAATCCTGGCAGCCTGGGCCCCAGCAGTCCAATGCTTTATGGACGTGGGGACACGGATGACCTGTTTTCCACATACAGGAGGAATCCTTGGGCCCTTCACTGGCTCGCCATTCAGCTCCACGACGTCCACTACTGGCCCTGGCCTTTGCTTTGGCTGCTGCCCCATTGAACGTGTGCTCCGCAGCCATCTTTCTCCACCCACCACTCTCATTCTGCCACCAGGGGATATGTGAGTGTGGGAGTCACCATTTGTCACTGGCAGCAGTCTCACAAGTCACTAGACTTCCAGGTGCCCGCTGACCTAGGCTGCCTTCTGCCCTAGGCAAGGTCCCGAATCCTGCATCCCACAGGCTGACACCTGGGCACTGGCGGACCTTCATTTTTATCAACACAGAGGTCCGAGTGAGGGTCAGCAGGCCAGGTAGGTGAAGTCAAGGCCGGGTGGGCGGGGCTAAGGCATCTTTGCCATTGCCATGGAGACAGTGCCCCCACCGCAAGAGTGGGCGGAGCTTAGGATGGGCCTGGTGACAGGACTCAGCCAATGGCAGAGATCCGGCCCACCAGGCAGATGACACAGGGGCCTCCATTGTGACCTATGACACCTAGTGGCCACAGGGTTGGAGCACACCCTGGGAAAGGCTACGCAGGCACAAGGGAGGCCCTGGTGCGGACTGCTTCAGGGCAGTGGCAGAGCAGGCCAGGTACCTCTTTCCCACTTTCCTGAGGATATCAGTACGCAAGGCATCCCCACTCAGCAGCTCTTGCCTCTCTCTCTCTCTGGATGTGTTCATTCTCTGAAATCTCCTTCCTTCTCTCCCTGAGTCACTTCACAGCTTGGAGTGCCTGACAGAGTGCCCAGAGACAAAAGAGCAAAGGGCGAAGGCCTCTGGCTCTACTGGTTGCCCATGGGCAGAGAAGTTCTGCTAGTCTATCTGGAAGGTCTAGAGAGTAGGGATTGATTGGGGAGCTACATCACGGGCGGACCTGGCCAGGTGAAGCTTGCTGACATGTGGCAGCCTCTCCGGAGACTACTAATTCCGCTGCTAACATTCTATGCAAATACCCGGCTGAGTGCCATGGGCAGAAAACATTGACACATACCTGCCAGAGGCCTATTCTGGGTCTGAAGAGTCCACCCTGCTCTCCAGCAACTCATCCTCTCAGCACACTCTTTGCCTGCACTCATGGAAACCACCTCTCTCCACGAATGCCTTCACCTGCTAGGAAACACACCATGTCACTCAGCCAAAGGAGAGCACAGGCAAAGTCAACCGAAGCCCCCATTTTCAAGATTTGGCCTCCTGCTGCTCCACAGCCTCCGGCGGCACACTGCATGTGCGTCACTTCTCGGCAGACAAGGCCGAAGTCCGGGCATCCAGGGCCCCAGTCGTCCAGAGTCTACGGATGGCGGCATATGGATCGCCTCTTTGCCTCGTACAGCAGGGAGGCCTGGGCCCTAGACTGGCTCCGCTAGAGCTCCACGACCTCAGCTATTTTCCCTGACCTTCGGCCCATGCCCTCGTGAGTGTGTCATCTCTAATTACACTTCTCTTCCGACCACATGGAATCCGCCACCTGCGGATACCTGAGCGTGGAAATCAACATCTATCACTGGCTGCAGTGTCACAGGTCCCTAGGTGTCTAGGCTCAGGCTGACCTTGGCTGTCTTCTGCCCAAGAAGGGAGCCTAATCCTTCCAAGGAAATGAGGCCACGTGCTCACTGGCCTTCATCCTTTCTTTCATCCACACAGCGGTCTAGATGAGGGGAAAGAGGCCAGGTAGGCCAGGTGAAGGCTGAGTGCGGGGCCTAAGGCTTCTTTCCCAATCACCATGGAGACAGCCACCGCAAGGCTGGCCGGAACTTCTGACGGGGACGGGTCACAAACACTCAGCCAATAGGAGAGGTCCAGCCTAACCGGCCAGTTCCGCAGAGCCCTCCATTTTACCCATGGACAGACAACGGCCCCTTGCGTCTTTGGCCACAAAATCCAGGGCACCCAGGGAGTAACTTCACACTAGGCAACCCCCGATGTGAACACGTTCCACACAAGGGGACAGCAGGCAGGTACCTCTTTTCCACTTACGCTAGGATGTCAGTAGGCAAGGCGCCCTTCCTCAGCATCTATGGCCTCTCTGTATGTGTTGGTTCAGAGGAATCTCTTCATTCTACCCCTGAGACACATGACAAGTATGAGGGGCCTGAGAGAGAGCCTAGAGATGGAACGGGGGAGGCTTCTGGCTGTACTGCTTCCCCGTGGGTAGAGAATAGCAGGTAGTCTCTCTGGAAGGTCTTAGCTTCTGTTGATTGACATACGCAATACAGTGGGGCGGACCGTGGCCAGGTGGAGCTTGTGGGCAGATGCAACCTCTCCGGCGACGAATAATTCCGCTGCTGCTTTGTACGGTGAAAACCTCCCCCCGCCAAGTGGGATGGGTACAGAACATTGACCCACACCCGCCAGGGGCCTTTCCTGGGACTAAAGATCCCAACACGGTCTCAACGTCGTCACCCTCTCAGCACACACCTTTCCTGCACACATAATCCTGCCTTTCTCCGTCAGGGCCCTATCCTACCAGGAAAAAAAGCAAGCCGCTCAAAAAGGCCGATGCCAGGGAAATCGAGGAAACACTGCCATTTTCCCCATTTTTGCTGTCTACATGTCCCCGCCTCCGGTGCAAGGCTGCCTATGTGGCCGGGCTCCGAAGGCGAGGCCGAAATCCTGGCAGCCTGGGCCCCAGCAGTCCAATGCTTTATGGACGTGGGGACACGGATGACCTGTTTTCCACATACAGGAGGAATCCTTGGGCCCTTCACTGGCTCGCCATTCAGCTCCACGACGTCCACTACTGGCCCTGGCCTTTGCTTTGGCTGCTGCCCCATTGAACGTGTGCTCCGCAGCCATCTTTCTCCACCCACCACTCTCATTCTGCCACCAGGGGATATGTGAGTGTGGGAGTCACCATTTGTCACTGGCAGCAGTCTCACAAGTCACTAGACTTCCAGGTGCCCGCTGACCTAGGCTGCCTTCTGCCCTAGGCAAGGTCCCGAATCCTGCATCCCACAGGCTGACACCTGGGCACTGGCGGACCTTCATTTTTATCAACACAGAGGTCCGAGTGAGGGTCAGCAGGCCAGGTAGGTGAAGTCAAGGCCGGGTGGGCGGGGCTAAGGCATCTTTGCCATTGCCATGGAGACAGTCCCCCCACCGCAAGAGTGGGCGGAGCTTAGGATGGGCCTGGTGACAGGACTCAGCCAATGGCAGAGATCCGGCCCACCAGGCAGATGACACAGGGGCCTCCATTGTGACCTATGACACCTAGTGGCCACAGGGTTGGAGCACACCCTGGGAAAGGCTACGCAGGCACAAGGGAGGCCCTGGTGCGGACTGCTTCAGGGCAGTGGCAGAGCAGGCCAGGTACCTCTTTCCCACTTTCCTGAGGATATCAGTACGCAAGGCATCCCCACTCAGCAGCTCTTGCCTCTCTCTCTCTCTGGATGTGTTCATTCTCTGAAATCTCCTTCCTTCTCTCCCTGAGTCACTTCACAGCTTGGAGTGCCTGACAGAGTGCCCAGAGACAAAAGAGCAAAGGGCGAAGGCCTCTGGCTCTACTGGTTGCCCATGGGCAGAGAAGTTCTGCTAGTCTATCTGGAAGGTCTAGAGAGTAGGGATTGATTGGGGAGCTACATCACGGGCGGACCTGGCCAGGTGAAGCTTGCTGACATGTGGCAGCCTCTCCGGAGACTACTAATTCCGCTGCTAACATTCTATGCAAATACCCGGCTGAGTGCCATGGGCAGAAAACATTGACACATACCTGCCAGAGGCCTATTCTGGGTCTGAAGAGTCCACCCTGCTCTCCAGCAACTCATCCTCTCAGCACACTCTTTGCCTGCACTCATGGAAACCACCTCTCTCCACGAATGCCTTCACCTGCTAGGAAACACACCATGTCACTCAGCCAAAGGAGAGCACAGGCAAAGTCAACCGAAGCCCCCATTTTCAAGATTTGGCCTCCTGCTGCTCCACAGCCTCCGGCGGCACACTGCATGTGCGTCACTTCTCGGCAGACAAGGCCGAAGTCCGGGCATCCAGGGCCCCAGTCGTCCAGAGTCTACGGATGGCGGCATATGGATCGCCTCTTTGCCTCGTACAGCAGGGAGGCCTGGGCCCTAGACTGGCTCCGCTAGAGCTCCACGACCTCAGCTATTTTCCCTGACCTTCAGCCCATGCCCTCGTGAGTGTGTCATCTCTAATTACACTTCTCTTCCGACCACACGGAATCCGCCACCTGCGGATACCTGAGCGTGGAAATCAACATCTATCACTGGCTGCAGTGTCACAGGTCCCTAGGTGTCTAGGCTCAGGCTGACCTTGGCTGTCTTCTGCCCAAGAAGGGAGCCTAATCCTTCCAAGGAAATGAGGCCACGTGCTCACTGGCCTTCATCCTTTCTTTCATCCACACAGCGGTCTAGATGAGGGGAAAGAGGCCAGGTAGGCCAGGTGAAGGCTGAGTGCGGGGCCTAAGGCTTCTTTCCCAATCACCATGGAGACAGCCACCGCAAGGCTGGCCGGAACTTCTGACGGGGACGGGTCACAAACACTCAGCCAATAGGAGAGGTCCAGCCTAACCGGCCAGTTCCGCAGAGCCCTCCATTTTACCCATGGACAGACAACGGCCCCTTGCGTCTTTGGCCACAAAATCCAGGGCACCCAGGGAGTAACTTCACACTAGGCAACCCCCGATGTGAACACGTTCCACACAAGGGGACAGCAGGCAGGTACCTCTTTTCCACTTACGCTAGGATGTCAGTAGGCAAGGCGCCCTTCCTCAGCATCTATGGCCACTCTGTATGTGTTGGTTCAGAGGAATCTCTTCATTCTACCCCTGAGACACATGACAAGTATGAGGGGCCTGAGAGAGAGCCTAGAGATGGAACGGGGGAGGCTTCTGGCTGTACTGCTTCCCCGTGGGTAGAGAATAGCAGGTAGTCTCTCTGGAAGGTCTTAGCTTCTGTTGATTGACATACGCAATACAGTGGGGCGGACCGTGGCCAGGTGGAGCTTGTGGGCAGATGCAACCTCTCCGGCGACGAATAATTCCGCTGCTGCTTTGTACGGTGAAAACCTCCCCCCGCCAAGTGGGATGGGTACAGAACATTGACCCACACCCGCCAGGGGCCTTTCCTGGGACTAAAGATCCCAACACGGTCTCAACGTCGTCACCCTCTCAGCACACACCTTTCCTGCACACATAATCCTGCCTTTCTCCGTCTGGGCCCTATCCTATCGGGAAAAAAAGCAAGCCGCTCAAAAAGGCCGATGCCAGGGAAATCGAGGAAACACTGCCATTTTCCCCATTTTTGCTGTCTACATGTCCCCGCCTCCGGTGCAAGGCTGCCTATGTGGCCGGGCTCCGAAGGCGAGGCCGAAATCCTGGCAGCCTGGGCCCCAGCAGTCCAATGCTTTATGGACGTGGGGACACGGATGACCTGTTTGCCACATACAGGAGGGATCCTTGGGCCCTTCACTGGCTCGCCATTCAGCTCCACGACGTCCACTACTGGCCCTGGCCTTTGCTTTGGCTGCTGCCCCATTGAACGTGTGCTCCGGAGCCATGTTTCTCCACTCACCACTCTCATTCTGCCACCAGGGGCTATGTGAGTGTGGGAGTCACCATTTGTCACTGGCAGCAGTCTCACAACTCAATAGACTTCCAGGTACCCGCTGACCTAGGCTGCCTTCTGCCCTAGGCAAGGTCCCGAATTCTGCATCCCACAGGCTGACACCTGGGCACTGGCGGACATTCATTTTTATCAACACAGAGGTCCGAGTGAGGGTCAGCAGGCCAGGTAGGTGAAGTCAAGGCCGGGTGGGCGGGGCTGAGGCGTCTTTGCCATTCCCATGGAGACAGTCCCCCCACCGCAAGAGTGGGCGGAGCTTAGGATGGGCCTGGTGACAGGACTCAGCCAATGGCAGAGATCCGGCCCACCAGGCAGATGACACAGGGGCCTCCATTGTGACCTATGACACCTAGTGGCCACAGGGTTGGAGCACACCCTGGGAAAGGCTACGCAGGCACAACGGAGCCCCTGGTGCGGACTGCTTCGGGGCAGTGGCAGAGCAGGCCAGGTACCTCTTTCCCACTTTCCTGAGGATATCAGTACGCAAGGCATCCCCACTCACCAGCTCTTGCCTCTCTCTCTCTCTCTGGATGTGTTTATTCTCTGAAATCTCTTTCCTTCTCCCCCTGAGTCACTTCACAGCTTGGAGTTTCTGACAGAGTGCCCAGGGACGAAAGAGCAAAGGGGGAAGGCCTCTGGCTCTACTGGTTGCCCATGGGCAGAGAAGTTCTGCTAGTCTATCTGGAAGGTCTAGAGAGTAGGGATTGATTGGGGAGCTACATCACGGGCGGACCTGGCCAGGTGAAGCTTGCTGACGTGTGGCAGCCTCTCCGGAGACTACTAATTCCGCTGCTAACATTCTATGCAAATACCCGGCTGAGTGCCATGGGCAGAAAACATTGACACATACCTGCCAGAGGCCTATTCTGGGTCTGAAGAGTCCACCCTGCTCTCCAGCAACTCATCCTCTCAGCACACACTTTGCCTGCACTCATGGAAACCGCCTCTCTCCACGAATGCCTTCACCTGCTAGGAAACACACCATGTCACTCAGCCAAAGGAGAGCACAAGCAAAGTCAACCGAAGCCCCCATTTTCAAGATTTGGCCTCCTGCTGCTCCACAGCCTCCGGCGGCACACTGCATGTGCGTCACTTCTCGGCAGACAAGGCCGAAGTCCGGGCATCCAGGGCCCCAGTCGTCCAGAGTCTACGGATGGCGGCATATGGATCGCCTCTTTGCCTCGTACAGCAGGGAGGCCTGGGCCCTAGACTGGCTCCGCTAGAGCTACACGACCTCAGCTATTTTCCCTGACCTTCGGCCCATGCCCTCGTGAGTGTGTCATCTCTAATTACACTTCTCTTCCGACCACACGGAATCCGCCACCTGCGGATACCTGAGCGTGGAAATCAACATCTATCACTAGCTGCAGTGTCACAGGTCCCTAGGTGTCTAGGCTCAGGCTGACCTTGGCTGTCTTCTGCCCAAGAAGGGAGCCTAATCCTTCCAAGGAAATGAGGCCACGTGCTCACTGGCCTTCATCCTTTCTTTCATCCACACAGCGGTCTAGATGAGGGGAAAGAGGCCAGGTAGGCCAGGTGAAGGCTGAGTGCGGGGCCTAAGGCTTCTTTCCCAATCACCATGGAGACAGCCACCGCAAGGCTGGCCGGAACTTCTGACGGGGACGGGTCACAAACACTCAGCCAATAGGAGAGGTCCAGCCTAACCGGCCAGTTCCGCAGAGCCCTCCATTTTACCCATGGACAGACAACGGCCCCTTGCGTCTTTGGCCACAAAATCCAGGGCACCCAGGGAGTAACTTCACACTAGGCAACCCCCGATGTGAACACGTTCCACACAAGGGGACAGCAGGCAGGTACCTCTTTTCCACTTACGCTAGGATGTCAGTAGGCAAGGCGCCCTTCCTCAGCATCTATGGCCTCTCTGTATGTGTTGGTTCAGAGGAATCTCTTCATTCTACCCCTGAGACACATGACAAGTATGAGGGGCCTGAGAGAGAGCCTAGAGATGGAACGGGGGAGGCTTCTGGCTGTACTGCTTCCCCGTGGGTAGAGAATAGCAGGTAGTCTCTCTGGAAGGTCTTAGCTTCTGTTGATTGACATACGCAATACAGTGGGGCGGACCGTGGCCAGGTGGAGCTTGTGGGCAGATGCAACCTCTCCGGCGACGAATAATTCCGCTGCTGCTTTGTACGGTGAAAACCTCCCCCCGCCAAGTGGGATGGGTACAGAACATTGACCCACACCCGCCAGGGGCCTTTCCTGGGACTAAAGATCCCAACACGGTCTCAACGTCGTCACCCTCTCAGCACACACCTTTCCTGCACACATAATCCTGCCTTTCTCCGTCAGGGCCCTATCCTACCAGGAAAAAAAGCAAGCCGCTCAAAAAGGCCGATGCCAGGGAAATCGAGGAAACACTGCCATTTTCCCCATTTTTGCTGTCTACATGTCCCCGCCTCCGGTGCAAGGCTGCCTATGTGGCCGGGCTCCGAAGGCGAGGCCGAAATCCTGGCAGCCTGGGCCCCAGCAGTCCAATGCTTTATGGACGTGGGGACACGGATGACCTGTTTTCCACATACAGGAGGAATCCTTGGGCCCTTCACTGGCTCGCCATTCAGCTCCACGACGTCCACTACTGGCCCTGGCCTTTGCTTTGGCTGCTGCCCCATTGAACGTGTGCTCCGCAGCCATCTTTCTCCACCCACCACTCTCATTCTGCCACCAGGGGATATGTGAGTGTGGGAGTCACCATTTGTCACTGGCAGCAGTCTCACAAGTCACTAGACTTCCAGGTGCCCGCTGACCTAGGCTGCCTTCTGCCCTAGGCAAGGTCCCGAATCCTGCATCCCACAGGCTGACACCTGGGCACTGGCGGACCTTCATTTTTATCAACACAGAGGTCCGAGTGAGGGTCAGCAGGCCAGGTAGGTGAAGTCAAGGCCGGGTGGGCGGGGCTAAGGCATCTTTGCCATTGCCATGGAGACAGTCCCCCCACCGCAAGAGTGGGCGGAGCTTAGGATGGGCCTGGTGACAGGACTCAGCCAATGGCAGAGATCCGGCCCACCAGGCAGATGACACAGGGGCCTCCATTGTGACCTATGACACCTAGTGGCCACAGGGTTGGAGCACACCCTGGGAAAGGCTACGCAGGCACAAGGGAGGCCCTGGTGCGGACTGCTTCAGGGCAGTGGCAGAGCAGGCCAGGTACCTCTTTCCCACTTTCCTGAGGATATCAGTACGCAAGGCATCCCCACTCAGCAGCTCTTGCCTCTCTCTCTCTCTGGATGTGTTCATTCTCTGAAATCTCCTTCCTTCTCTCCCTGAGTCACTTCACAGCTTGGAGTGCCTGACAGAGTGCCCAGAGACAAAAGAGCAAAGGGCGAAGGCCTCTGGCTCTACTGGTTGCCCATGGGCAGAGAAGTTCTGCTAGTCTATCTGGAAGGTCTAGAGAGTAGGGATTGATTGGGGAGCTACATCACGGGCGGACCTGGCCAGGTGAAGCTTGCTGACATGTGGCAGCCTCTCCGGAGACTACTAATTCCGCTGCTAACATTCTATGCAAATACCCGGCTGAGTGCCATGGGCAGAAAACATTGACACAGACCTGCCAGAGGCCTATTCTGGGTCTGAAGAGTCCACCCTGCTCTCCAGCAACTCATCCTCTCAGCACACACTTTGCCTGCACGCATGGAAACCGCCTCTCTCCACGAATGCCTTCACCTGCTAGGAAACACACCATGTCACTCAGCCAAAGGAGAGCACAGGCAAAGTCAACCGAAGCCCCCATTTTCAAGATTTGGCCCTCTGCTGCTCCACAGCCTCCGGTGGCACGCTGCATGTGCGTCACTTCTCGGCAGACAAGGCCGAAGTCCGGGCATCCAGGGCCCCAGTCGTCCAGAGTCTATGGATGGCGGCATATGGATCGCCTCTTTGCCTCGTACAGCAGGGAGGCCTGGGCCCTAGACTGGCTCCGCTAGAGCTCCACGCCCTCAGCTATTTTCCCTGACCTTCGGCCCATGCCCTCGTGAGTGTGTCATCTCTGGTTACACTTCTCTTCCGACCACACGGAATCCGCCACCTGCGGATACCTGAGCGTGGAAATCAACATCTATCACTGGCTGCAGTGTCACAGGTCCCTAGGTGTCTAGGCTCAGGCTGACCTTGGCTGTCTTCTGCCCAAGAAGGGAGCCTAATTCTTCCAAGGAAATGAGGCCACGTGCTCACTGGCCTTCATCCTTTCTTTCATCCACACAGCGGTCTAGATGAGGGGAAAGAGGCCAGGTAGGCCAGGTGAAGGCTGAGTGCGGGGCCTAAGGCTTCTTTCCCAATCACCATGGAGACAGCCACCGCAAGGCTGGCCGGAACTTCTGACGGGGACGGGTCACAAACACTCAGCCAATAGGAGAGGTCCAGCCTAACCGGCCAGTTCCGCAGAGCCCTCCATTTTACCCATGGACAGACAACGGCCCCTTGCGTCTTTGGCCACAAAATCCAGGGCACCCAGGGAGTAACTTCACACTAGGCAACCCCCGATGTGAACACGTTCCACACACTGGGACAGCAGGCAGGTACCTCTTTTCCACTTACGCTAGGATGTCAGTAGGCAAGGCGCCCTTCCTCAGCATCTATGGCCACTCTGTATGTGTTGGTTCAAAGGAATCTCTTCATTCTACCCCTGAGACACATGACAAGTATGAGGGGCCTGAGAGAGAGCCTAGAGATGGAACGGGGGAGGCTTCTGGCTGTACTGCTTCCCCGTGGGTAGAGAATAGCAGGTAGTCTCTCTGGAAGGTCTTAGCTTCTGTTGATTGACATACGCAATACAGTGGGGCGGACCGTGGCCAGGTGGAGCTTGTGGGCAGATGCAACCTCTCCGGCGACGAATAATTCCGCTGCTGCTTTGTACGGTGAAAACCTCCCCCCGCCAAGTGGGATGGGTACAGAACATTGACCCACACCCGCCAGGGGCCTTTCCTGGGACTAAAGATCCCAACACGGTCTCAACGTCGTCACCCTCTCAGCACACACCTTTCCTGCACACATAATCCTGCCTTTCTCCGTCTGGGCCCTATCCTACCAGGAAAAAAAGCAAGCCGCTCAAAAAGGCCGATGCCAGGGAAATCGAGTGAACACTGCCATTTTCCCCATTTTTGCTGTCTACATGTCCCCGCCTCCGGTGCAAGGCTGCGTATGTGGCCGGGCTCCGAAGGCAAGGCCGAAATCCTGGCAGCCTGGGCCTCAGCAGTCCAATGCTTTATGGACGTGGGGACACGGATGACCTGTTTTCCACATACAGGAGGGATCCTTGGGCCCTTCACTGGCTCGCCATTCAGCTCCACGACGTCCACTACTGGCCCTGGCCTTTGCTTTGGCTGCTGCCCCATTGAACGTGTGCTCCGGAGCCATGTTTCTCCACCCACCACTCTCATTCTGCCACCAGGGGATATGTGAGTGTGGGAGTCACCATTTGTCACTGGCAGCAGTCTCACAAGTCACTAGACTTCCAGGTACCCGCTGACCTAGGCTGCCTTCTGCCCTAGGCAAGGTCCCGAATCCTGCATCCCACAGGCTGACACCTGGGCACTGGCGGACCTTCATTTTTATCAACACAGAGGTCCGAGTGAGGGTCAGCAGGCCAGGTAGGTGAAGTCAAGGCCGGGTGGGCGGGGCTAAGGCATCTTTGCCATTGCCATGGAGACAGTCCCCCCACCGCAAGAGTGGGCGGAGCTTAGGATGGGCCTGGTGACAGGACTCAGCCAATGGCAGAGATCCGGCCCACCAGGCAGATGACACAGGGGCCTCCATTGTGACCTATGACACCTAGTGGCCACAGGGTTGGAGCACACCCTGGGAAAGGCTACGCAGGCACAAGGGAGGCCCTGGTGCGGACTGCTTCAGGGCAGTGGCAGAGCAGGCCAGGTACCTCTTTCCCACTTTCCTGAGGATATCAGTACGCAAGGCATCCCCACTCAGCAGCTCTTGCCTCTCTCTCTCTCTGGATGTGTTCATTCTCTGAAATCTCCTTCCTTCTCCCCCTGAGTCACTTCACAGCTTGGAGTGCCTGACAGAGTGCCCAGAGACAAAAGAGCAAAGGGGGAAGGCCTCTGGCTCTACTGGTTGCCCATGGGCAGAGAAGTTCTGCTAGTCTATCTGGAAGGTCTAGAGAGTAGGGATTGATTGGGGAGCTACATCACGGGCGGACCTGGCCAGGTGAAGCTTGCTGACGTGTGGCAGCCTCTCCGGAGACTACTAATTCCGCTGCTAACATTCTATGCAAATACCCGGCTGAGTGCCATGGGCAGAAAACATTGACACAGACCTGCCAGAGGCCTATTCTGGGTCTGAAGAGTCCACCCTGCTCTCCAGCAACTCATCCTCTCAGCACACACTTTGCCTGCACGCATGGAAACCGCCTCTCTCCACGAATGCCTTCACCTGCTAGGAAACACACCATGTCACTCAGCCAAAGGAGAGCACAGGCAAAGTCAACCGAAGCCCCCATTTTCAAGATTTGGCCTTCTGCTGCTCCACAGCCTCCGGTGGCACGCTGCATGTGCGTCACTTCTCGGCAGACAAGGCCGAAGTCCGGGCATCCAGGGCCCCAGTCGTCCAGAGTCTACGGATGGCGGCATATGGATCGCCTCTTTGCCTCCTACAGCAGGGAGGCCTGGGCCCTAGACTGGCTCCGCTAGAGCTCCACGACCTCAGCTATTTTCCCTGACCTTCGGCCCATGCCCTCGTGAGTGTGTCATCTCTGGTTACACTTCTCTTCCGACCACACGGAATCCGCCACCTGCGGATACCTGAGCGTGGAAATCAACATCTATCACTGGCTGCAGTGTCACAGGTCCCTAGGTGTCTAGGCTCAGGCTGACCTTGGCTGTCTTCTGCCCAAGAAGGGAGCCTAATCCTTCCAAGGAAATGAGGCCACGTGCTCACTGGCCTTCATCCTTTCTTTCATCCACACAGCGGTCTAGATGAGGGGAAAGAGGCCAGGTAGGCCAGGTGAAGGCTGAGTGCGGGGCCTAAGGCTTCTTTCCCAATCACCATGGAGACAGCCACCGCAAGGCTGGCCGGAACTTCTGACGGGGACGGGTCACAAACACTCAGCCAATAGGAGAGGTCCAGCCTAACCGGCCAGTTCCGCAGAGCCCTCCATTTTACCCATGGACAGACAACGGCCCCTTGCGTCTTTGGCCACAAAATCCAGGGCACCCAGGGAGTAACTTCACACTAGGCAACCCCCGATGTGAACACGTTCCACACACTGGGACAGCAGGCAGGTACCTCTTTTCCACTTACGCTAGGATGTCAGTAGGCAAGGCGCCCTTCCTCAGCATCTATGGCCTCTCTGTATGTGTTGGTTCAGAGGAATCTCTTCATTCTACCCCTGAGACACATGACAAGTATGAGGGGCCTGAGAGAGAGCCTAGAGATGGAACGGGGGAGGCTTCTGGCTGTACTGCTTCCCCGTGGGTAGAGAATAGCAGGTAGTCTCTCTGGAAGGTCTTAGCTTCTGTTGATTGACATACGCAATACAGTGGGGCGGACCGTGGCCAGGTGGAGCTTGTGGGCAGATGCAACCTCTCTGGCGACGAATAATTCCGCTGCTGCTTTGTATGGTGAAAACCTACCCCCGCCAAGTGGGATGGGTAGAGAACATTGACCCACACCCGCCAGGGGCCTTTCCTGGGACTAAAGATCCCAACACGGTCTCAACGTCGTCACCCTCTCAGCACACACCTTTCCTGCACACATAATCCTGCCTTTCTCCGTCAGGGCCCTATCCTACCAGGAAAAAAAGCAAGCCGCTCAAAAAGGCCGATGCCAGGGAAATCGAGGAAACACTGCCATTTTCCCCATTTTTGCTGTCTACATGTCCCCGCCTCCGGTGCAAGGCTGCCTATGTGGCCGGGCTCCGAAGGCGAGGCCGAAATCCTGGCAGCCTGGGCCCCAGCAGTCCAATGCTTTATGGACGTGGGGACACGGATGACCTGTTTTCCACATACAGGAGGAATCCTTGGGCCCTTCACTGGCTCGCCATTCAGCTCCACGACGTCCACTACTGGCCCTGGCCTTTGCTTTGGCTGCTGCCCCATTGAACGTGTGCTCCGGAGCCATGTTTCTCCACCCACCACTCTCATTCTGCCACCAGGGGATATGTGAGTGTGGGAGTCACCATTTGTCACTGGCAGCAGTCTCACAAGTCACTAGACTTCCAGGTACCCGCTGACCTAGGCTGCCTTCTGCCCTAGGCAAGGTCCCGAATCCTGCATCCCACAGGCTGACACCTGGGCACTGGCGGACCTTCATTTTTATCAACACAGAGGTCCGAGTGAGGGTCAGCAGGCCAGGTAGGTGAAGTCAAGGCCGGGTGGGCGGGGCTAAGGCATCTTTGCCATTGCCATGGAGACAGTCCCCCCACCGCAAGAGTGGGCGGAGCTTAGGATGGGCCTGGTGACAGGACTCAGCCAATGGCAGAGATCCGGCCCACCAGGCAGATGACACAGGGCCCTCCATTGTGACCTATGACACACCTAGTGGCCACAGGGTTGGAGCACACCCTGGGAAAGGCTACGCAGGCACAAGGGAGGCCCTGGTGCGGACTGCTTCAGGGCAGTGGCAGAGCAGGCCAGGTACCTCTTTCCCACTTTCCTGAGGATATCAGTACGCAAGGCATCCCCACTCAGCAGCTCTTGCCTCTCTCTCTCTCTGGATGTGTTCATTCTCTGAAATCTCCTTCCTTCTCCCCCTGAGTCACTTCACAGCTTGGAGTGCCTGACAGAGTGCCCAGAGACAAAAGAGCAAAGGGCGAAGGCCTCTGGCTCTACTGGTTGCCCATGGGCAGAGAAGTTCTGCTAGTCTATCTGGAAGGTCTAGAGAGTAGGGATTGATTGGGGAGCTACATCACGGGCGGACCTGGCCAGGTGAAGCTTGCTGACGTGTGGCAGCCTCTCCGGAGACTACTAACTCCGCTGCTAACATTCTATGCAAATACCCGGCTGAGTGCCATGGGCAGAAAACATTGACACAGACCTGCCAGAGGCCTATTCTGGGTCTGAAGAGTCCACCCTGCTCTCCAGCAACTCATCCTCTCAGCACACACTTTGCCTGCACGCATGGAAACCGCCTCTCTCCACGAATGCCTTCACCTGCTAGGAAACACACCATGTCACTCAGCCAAAGGAGAGCACAGGCAAAGTCAACCGAAGCCCCCATTTTCAAGATTTGGCCTTCTGCTGCTCCACAGCCTCCGGTGGCACGCTGCATGTGCGTCACTTCTCGGCAGACAAGGCCGAAGTCCGGGCATCCAGGGCCCCAGTCGTCCAGAGTCTACGGATGGCGGCATACGGATCGCCTCTTTGCCTCGTACAGCAGGGAGGCCTGGGCCCTAGACTGGCTCCGCTAGAGCTCCACGACCTCAGCTATTTTCCCTGACCTTCGGCCCATGCCCTCGTGAGTGTGTCATCTCTGGTTACACTTCTCTTCCGACCACACGGAATCCGCCACCTGCGGATACCTGAGCGTGGAAATCAACATCTATCACTGGCTGCAGTGTCACAGGTCCCTAGGTGTCTAGGCTCAGGCTGACCTTGGCTGTCTTCTGCCCAAGAAGGGAGCCTAATCCTTCCAAGGAAATGAGGCCACGTGCTCACTGGCCTTCATCCTTTCTTTCATCCACACAGCGGTCTAGATGAGGGGAAAGAGGCCAGGTAGGCCAGGTGAAGGCTGAGTGCGGGGCCTAAGGCTTCTTTCCCAATCACCATGGAGACAGCCACCGCAAGGCTGGCCGGAACTTCTGACGGGGACGGGTCACAAACACTCAGCCAATAGGAGAGGTCCAGCCTAACCGGCCAGTTCCGCAGAGCCCTCCATTTTACCCATGGACAGACAACGGCCCCTTGCGTCTTTGGCCACAAAATCCAGGGCACCCAGGGAGTAACTTCACACTAGGCAACCCCCGATGTGAACACGTTCCACACAAGGGGACAGCAGGCAGGTACCTCTTTTCCACTTACGCTAGGATGTCAGTAGGCAAGGCGCCCTTCCTCAGCATCTGTGGCCTCTCTGTATGTGTTGGTTCAGAGGAATCTCTTCATTCTACCCCTGAGACACATGACGAGTATGAGGGGCCTGAGAGAGAGCCTAGAGATGGAACGGGGGAGGCTTCTGGCTGTACTGCTTCCCCGTGGGTAGAGAATAGCAGGTAGTCTCTCTGGAAGGTCTTAGCTTCTGTTGATTGACATACGCAATACAGTGGGGCGGACCGTGGCCAGGTGGAGCTTGTGGGCAGATGCAACCTCTCTGGCGACGAATAATTCCGCTGCTGTTTTGTACGGTGAAAACCTCCCCCCGCCAAGTGGGATGGGTAGAGAACATTGACCCACACCCGCCAGGGGCCTTTCCTGGGACTAAAGATCCCAACACGGTCTCAACGTCGTCACCCTCTCAGCACACACCTTTCCTGCACACATAATCCTGCCTTTCTCCGTCAGGGCCCTATCCTACCAGGAAAAAAAGCAAGCCGCTCAAAAAGGCCGATGCCAGGGAAATCGAGGAAACACTGCCATTTTCCCCATTTTTGCTGTCTACATGTCCCCGCCTCCGGTGCAAGGCTGCGTATGTGGCCGGGCTCCGAAGGCAAGGCCGAAATCCTGGCAGCCTGGGCCCCAGCAGTCCAATGCTTTATGGACGTGGGGACACGGATGACCTGTTTGCCACATACAGGAGGGATCCTTGGGCCCTTCACTGGCTCGCCATTCAGCTCCACGACGTCCACTACTGGCCCTGGCCTTTGCTTTGGCTGCTGCCCCATTGAACGTGTGCTCCGGAGCCATGTTTCTCCACCCACCACTCTCATTCTGCCACCAGGGGATATGTGAGTGTGGGAGTCACCATTTGTCACTGGCAGCAGTCTCACAAGTCACTAGACTTCCAGGTACCCGCTGACCTAGGCTGCCTTCTGCCCTAGGCAAGGTCCCGAATCCTGCATCCCACAGGCTGACACCTGGGTACTGGCGGACCTTCATTTTTATCAACACAGAGGTCCGAGTGAGGGTCAGCAGGCCAGGTAGGTGAAGTCAAGGCCGGGTGGGCGGGGCTAAGGCATCTTTGCCATTGCCATGGAGACAGTCCCCCCACCGCAAGAGTGGGCGGAGCTTAGGATGGGCCTGGTGACAGGACTCAGCCAATGGCAGAGATCCGGCCCACCAGGCAGATGACACAGGGCCCTCCATTGTGACCTATGACACCTAGTGGCCACAGGGTTGGAGCACACCCTGGGAAAGGCTACGCAGGCACAAGGGAGGCCCTGGTGCGGACTGCTTCAGGGCAGTGGCAGAGCAGGCCGGATACCTCTTTCCCACTTTCCTGAGGATATTAGTACGCAAGGCATCCCCACTCAGCAGCTCTTGCCTCTCTCTCTCTCTGGATGTGTTCATTCTCTGAAATCTCCTTCCTTCTCCCCCTGAGTCACTTCACAGCTTGGAGTGCCTGACAGAGTGCCCAGAGACAAAAGAGCAAAGGGCGAAGGCCTCTGGCTGTACTGGTTGCCCATGGGCAGAGAAGTTCTGCTAGTCTATCTGGAAGGTCTAGAGAGTAGGGATTGATTGGGGAGCTACATCACGGGCGGACCTGGCCAGGTGAAGCTTGCTGACATGTGGCAGCCTCTCCGGAGACTACTAATTCCGCTGCTAACATTCTATGCAAATACCCGGCTGAGTGCCATGGGCAGAAAACATTGACACAGACCTGCCAGAGGCCTATTCTGGGTCTGAAGAGTCCACCCTGCTCTCCAGCAACTCATCCTCTCAGCACACACTTTGCCTGCACGCATGGAAACCGCCTCTCTCCACGAATGCCTTCACCTGCTAGGAAACACACCATGTCACTCAGCCAAAGGAGAGCACAGGCAAAGTCAACCGAAGCCCCCATTTTCAAGATTTGGCCCTCTGCTGCTCCACAGCCTCCGGTGGCACACTGCATGTGCGTCACTTCTCGGCAGACAAGGCCGAAGTCCGGGCATCCAGGGCCCCAGTCGTCCAGAGTCTACGGATGGCGGCATATGGATCGCCTCTTTGCCTCGTACAGCAGGGAGGCCTGGGCCCTAGACTGGCTCCGCTAGAGCTCCACGACCTCAGCTATTTTCCCTGACCTTCGGCCCATGCCCTCGTGAGTGTGTCATCTCTGGTTACACTTCTCTTCCGACCACACGGAATCCGCCACCTGCGGATACCTGAGCGTGGAAATCAACATCTATCACTGGCTGCAGTGTCACAGGTCCCTAGGTGTCTAGGCTCAGGCTGACCTTGGCTGTCTTCTGCCCAAGAAGGGAGCCTAATCCTTCCAAGGAAATGAGGCCACGTGCTCACTGGCCTTCATCCTTTCTTTCATCCACACAGCGGTCTAGATGAGGGGAAAGAGGCCAGGTAGGCCAGGTGAAGGCTGAGTGCGGGGCCTAAGGCTTCTTTCCCAATCACCATGGAGACAGCCACCGCAAGGCTGGCCGGAACTTCTGACGGGGACGGGTCACAAACACTCAGCCAATAGGAGAGGTCCAGCCTAACCGGCCAGTTCCGCAGAGCCCTCCATTTTACCCATGGACAGACAACGGCCCCTTGCGTCTTTGGCCACAAAATCCAGGGCACCCAGGGAGTAACTTCACACTAGGCAACCCCCGATGTGAACACGTTCCACACACTGGGACAGCAGGCAGGTACCTCTTTTCCACTTACGCTAGGATGTCAGTAGGCAAGGCGCCCTTCCTCAGCATCTATGGCCACTCTGTATGTGTTGGTTCAGAGGAATCTCTTCATTCTACCCCTGAGACACATGACAAGTATGAGGGGCCTGAGAGAGAGCCTAGAGATGGAACGGGGGAGGCTTCTGGCTGTACTGCTTCCCCGTGGGTAGAGAATAGCAGGTAGTCTCTCTGGAAGGTCTTAGCTTCTGTTGATTGACATACGCAATACAGTGGGGCGGACCGTGGCCAGGTGGAGCTTGTGGGCAGATGCAACCTCTCTGGCGACGAATAATTCCGCTGCTGCTTTGTACGGTGAAAACCTCCCCCCGCCAAGTGGGATGGGTAGAGAACATTGACCCACACCCGCCAGGGGCCTTTCCTGGGACTAAAGATCCCAACACGGTCTCAACGTCGTCACCCTCTCAGCACACACCTTTCCTGCACACATAATCCTGCCTTTCTCCGTCTGGGCCCTATCCTACCAGGAAAAAAAGCAAGCCGCTCAAAAAGGCCGATGCCAGGGAAATCGAGGAAACACTGCCATTTTCCCCATTTTTGCTGTCTACATGTCCCCGCCTCCGGTGCAAGGCTGCCTATGTGGCCGGGCTCCGAAGGCGAGGCCGAAATCCTGGCAGCCTGGGCCCCAGCAGTCCAATGCTTTATGGACGTGGGGACACGGATGACCTGTTTGCCACATACAGGAGGGATCCTTGGGCCCTTTACTGCCTCGCCATTCAGCTCCACGACGTCCACTACTGGCCCTGGCCTTTGCTTTGGCTGCTGCCCCATTGAACGTGTGCTCCGGAGCCATGTTTCTCCACCCACCACTCTCATTCTGCCACCAGGGGATATGTGAGTGTGGGAGTCACCATTTGTCACTGGCAGCAGTCTCACAAGTCACTAGACTTCCAGGTACCCGCTGACCTAGGCTGCCTTCTGCCCTAGGCAAGGTCCCGAATTCTGCATCCCACAGGCTGACACCTGGGCACTGGCGGACATTCATTTTTATCAACACAGAGGTCCGAGTGAGGGTCAGCAGGCCAGGTAGGTGAAGTCAAGGCCGGGTGGGCGGGGCTGAGGCGTCTTTGCCATTCCCATGGAGACAGTCCCCCCACCGCAAGAGTGGGCGGAGCTTAGGATGGGCCTGGTGACAGGACTCAGCCAATGGCAGAGATCCGGCCCACCAGGCAGATGACACAGGGGCCTCCATTGTGACCTATGACACCTAGTGGCCACAGGGTTGGAGCACACCCTGGGAAAGGCTACGCAGGCACAAGGGAGCCCCTGGTGCGGACTGCTTCGGGGCAGTGGCAGAGCAGGCCAGGTACCTCTTTCCCGCTTTCCTGAGGATATCAGTACGCAAGGCATCCCCACTCACCAGCTCTTGAATCTCTCTCTCTCTCTGGATGTGTTTATTCTCTGAAATCTCTTTCCTTCTCCCCCTGAGTCACTTCACAGCTTGGAGTGTCTGACAGAGTGCCCAGGGACGAAAGAGCAAAGGGGGAAGGCCTCTGGCTCTACTGGTTGCCCACGGGCAGAGAAGTTCTGCTAGTCTATCTGGAAGGTCTAGAGAGTAGGGATTGATTGGGGAGCTACATCACGGGCGGACCTGGCCAGGTGAAGCTTGCTGACGTGTGGCAGCCTCTCCGGAGACTACTAATTCCGCTGCTAACATTCTATGCAAATACCCGGCTGAGTGCCATGGGCAGAAAACATTGACACATACCTGCCAGAGGTCTATCCTGGGTCTGAAGAGTCCACCCTGCTCTCCAGCAACTCATCCTCTCAGCACACACTTTGCCTGCACGCATGGAAACCGCCTCTCTCCACGAATGCCTTCACCTGCTAGGAAACACACCATGTCACTCAGCCAAAGGAGAGCACAGGCAAAGTCAACCGAAGCCCCCATTTTCAAGATTTGGCCTTCTGCTGCTCCACAGCCTCCGGTGGCACGCTGCATGTGCGTCACTTCTCGGCAGACAAGGCCGAAGTCCGGGCATCCAGGGCCCCAGTCGTCCAGAGTCTACGGATGGCGGCATATGGATCGCCTCTTTGCCTCCTACAGCAGGGAGGCCTGGGCCCTAGACTGGCTCCGCTAGAGCTACACGACCTCAGCTATTTTCCCTGACCTTCGGCCCATGCCCTCGTGAGTGTGTCATCTCTGGTTACACTTCTCTTCCGACCACACGGAATCCGCCACCTGCGGATACCTGAGCGTGGAAATCAACATCTATCACTGGCTGCAGTGTCACAGGTCCCTAGGTGTCTAGGCTCAGGCTGACCTTGGCTGTCTTCTGCCCAAGAAGGGAGCCTAATCCTTCCAAGGAAATGAGGCCACGTGCTCACTGGCCTTCATCCTTTCTTTCATCCACACAGCGGTCTAGATGAGGGGAAAGAGGCCAGGTAGGCCAGGTGAAGGCTGAGTGCGGGGCCTAAGGCTTCTTTCCCAATCACCATGGAGACAGCCACCGCAAGGCTGGCCGGAACTTCTGACGGGGATGGGTCACAAACACTCAGCCAATAGGAGAGGTCCAGCCTAACCGGCCAGTTCCGCAGAGCCCTCCATTTTACCCATGGACAGACAACGGCCCCTTGCGTCTTTGGCCACAAAATCCAGGGCACCCAGGGAGTAACTTCACACTAGGCAACCCCCGATGTGAACACGTTCCACACACTGGGACAGCAGGCGGGTACCTCTTTTCCACTTACGCTAGGATGTCAGTAGGCAAGGCGCCCTTCCTCAGCATCTATGGCCTCTCTGTATGTGTTAGTTCAGAGGAATCTCTTCATTCTACCCCTGAGACACATGACAAGTATGAGGGGCCTGAGAGAGAGCCTAGAGATGGAACGGGGGAGGCTTCTGGCTGTACTGCTTCCCCGTGGGTAGAGAATAGCAGGTAGTCTCTCTGGAAGGTCTTAGCTTCTGTTGATTGACATACGCAATACAGTGGGGCGGACCGTGGCCAGGTGGAGCTTGTGGGCAGATGCAACCTCTCCGGCGACGAATAATTCCGCTGCTGCTTTGTACGGTGAAAACCTCCCCCCGCCAAGTGGGATGGGTAGAGAACATTGACCCACACCCGCCAGGGGCCTTTCCTGGGACTAAAGATCCCAACACGGTCTCAACGTCGTCACCCTCTCAGCACACACCTTTCCTGCACACATAATCCTGCCTTTCTCCGTCAGGGCCCTATCCTACCAGGAAAAAAAGCAAGCTGCTCAAAAAGGCCGATGCCAGGGAAATCGAGGAAACACTGCCATTTTCCCCATTTTTGCTGTCTACATGTCCCCGCCTCCGGTGCAAGGCTGCGTATGTGGCCGGGCTCCGAAGGCAAGGCCGAAATCCTGGCAGCCTGGGCCCCAGCAGTCCAATGCTTTATGGACGTGGGGACACGGATGACCTGTTTGCCACATACAGGAGGGATCCTTGGGCCCTTCACTGGCTCGCCATTCAGCTCCACGACGTCCACTACTGGCCCTGGCCTTTGCTTTGGCTGCTGCCCCATTGAACGTGTGCTCCGGAGCCATGTTTCTCCACCCACCACTCTCATTCTGCCACCAGGGGATATGTGAGTGTGGGAGTCACCATTTGTCACTGGCAGCAGTCTCACAAGTCACTAGACTTCCAGGTACCCGCTGACCTAGGCTGCCTTCTGCCCTAGGCAAGGTCCCGAATCCTGCATCCCACAGGCTGACACCTGGGCACTGGCGGACCTTCATTTTTATCAACACAGAGGTCCGAGTGAGGGTCAGCAGGCCAGGTAGGTGAAGTCAAGGCCGGGTGGGTGGGGCTAAGGCATCTTTGCCATTGCCATGGAGACAGTCCCCCCACCGCAAGAGTGGGCGGAGCTTAGGATGGGCCTGGTGACAGGACTCAGCCAATGGCAGAGATCCGGCCCACCAGGCAGATGACACAGGGGCCTCCATTGTGACCTATGACACCTAGTGGCCACAGGGTTGGAGCACACCCTGGGAAAGGCTACGCAGGCACAAGGGAGGCCCTGGTGCGGACTGCTTCAGGGCAGTGGCAGAGCAGGCCAGGTACCTCTTTCCCACTTTCCTGAGGATATCAGTACGCAAGGCATCCCCACTCAGCAGCTCTTGCCTCTCTCTCTCTCTGGATGTGTTCATTCTCTGAAATCTCCTTCCTTCTCTCCCTGAGTCACTTCACAGCTTGGAGTGCCTGACAGAGTGCCCAGAGACAAAAGAGCAAAGGGCGAAGGCCTCTGGCTCTACTGGTTGCCCATGGGCAGAGAAGTTCTGCTAGTCTATCTGGAAGGTCTAGAGAGTAGGGATTGATTGGGGAGCTACATCACGGGCGGACCTGGCCAGGTGAAGCTTGCTGACATGTGGCAGCCTCTCCGGAGACTACTAATTCCGCTGCTAACATTCTATGCAAATACCCGGCTGAGTGCCATGGGCAGAAAACATTGACACAGACCTGCCAGAGGCCTATTCTGGGTCTGAAGAGTCCACCCTGCTCTCCAGCAACTCATCCTCTCAGCACACACTTTGCCTGCACGCATGGAAACCGCCTCTCTCCACGAATGCCTTCACCTGCTAGGAAACACACCATGTCACTCAGCCAAAGGAGAGCACAGGCAAAGTCAACCGAAGCCCCCATTTTCAAGATTTGGCCCTCTGCTGCTCCACAGCCTCCGGTGGCACGCTGCATGTGCGTCACTTCTCGGCAGACAAGGCCGAAGTCCGGGCATCCAGGGCCCCAGTCGTCCAGAGTCTATGGATGGCGGCATATGGATCGCCTCTTTGCCTCGTACAGCAGGGAGGCCTGGGCCCTAGACTGGCTCCGCTAGAGCTCCAAGACCTCAGCTATTTTCCCTGACCTTCGGCCCATGCCCTCGTGAGTGTGTCATCTCTGGTTACACTTCTCTTCCGACCACACGGAATCCGCCACCTGCGGATACCTGAGCGTGGAAATCAACATCTATCACTGGCTGCAGTGTCACAGGTCCCTAGGTGTCTAGGCTCAGGCTGACCTTGGCTGTCTTCTGCCCAAGAAGGGAGCCTAATCCTTCCAAGGAAATGAGGCCACGTGCTCACTGGCCTTCATCCTTTCTTTCATCCACACAGCGGTCTAGATGAGGGGAAAGAGGCCAGGTAGGCCAGGTGAAGGCTGAGTGCGGGGCCTAAGGCTTCTTTCCCAATCACCATGGAGACAGCCACCGCAAGGCTGGCCGGAACTTCTGACGGGGACGGGTCACAAACACTCAGCCAATAGGAGAGGTCCAGCCTAACCGGCCAGTTCCGCAGAGCCCTCCATTTTACCCATGGACAGACAACGGCCCCTTGCGTCTTTGGCCACAAAATCCAGGGCACCCAGGGAGTAACTTCACACTAGGCAACCCCCGATGTGAACACGTTCCACACACTGGGACAGCAGGCAGGTACCTCTTTTCCACTTACGCTAGGATGTCAGTAGGCAAGGCGCCCTTCCTCAGCATCTATGGCCACTCTGTATGTGTTGGTTCAAAGGAATCTCTTCATTCTACCCCTGAGACACATGACAAGTATGAGGGGCCTGAGAGAGAGCCTAGAGATGGAACGGGGGAGGCTTCTGGCTGTACTGCTTCCCCGTGGGTAGAGAATAGCAGGTAGTCTCTCTGGAAGGTCTTAGCTTCTGTTGATTGACATACGCAATACAGTGGGGCGGACCGTGGCCAGGTGGAGCTTGTGGGCAGATGCAACCTCTCCGGCGACGAATAATTCCGCTGCTGCTTTGTACGGTGAAAACCTCCCCCCGCCAAGTGGGATGGGTAGAGAACATTGACCCACACCCGCCAGGGGCCTTTCCTGGGACTAAAGATCCCAACACGGTCTCAACGTCGTCACCCTCTCAGCACACACCTTTCCTGCACACATAATCCTGCCTTTCTCCGTCTGGGCCCTATCCTACCAGGAAAAAAAGCAAGCCGCTCAAAAAGGCCGATGCCAGGGAAATCGAGTGAACACTGCCATTTTCCCCATTTTTGCTGTCTACATGTCCCCGCCTCCGGTGCAAGGCTGCGTATGTGGCCGGGCTCCGAAGGCAAGGCCGAAATCCTGGCAGCCTGGGCCTCAGCAGTCCAATGCTTTATGGACGTGGGGACACGGATGACCTGTTTTCCACATACAGGAGGGATCCTTGGGCCCTTCACTGGCTCGCCATTCAGCTCCACGACGTCCACTACTGGCCCTGGCCTTTGCTTTGGCTGCTGCCCCATTGAACGTGTGCTCCGGAGCCATGTTTCTCCACCCACCACTCTCATTCTGCCACCAGGGGATATGTGAGTGTGGGAGTCACCATTTGTCACTGGCAGCAGTCTCACAAGTCACTAGACTTCCAGGTACCCGCTGACCTAGGCTGCCTTCTGCCCTAGGCAAGGTCCCGAATCCTGCATCCCACAGGCTGACACCTGGGCACTGGCGGACCTTCATTTTTATCAACACAGAGGTCCGAGTGAGGGTCAGCAGGCCAGGTAGGTGAAGTCAAGGCCGGGTGGGCGGGGCTAAGGCATCTTTGCCATTGCCATGGAGACAGTCCCCCCACCGCAAGAGTGGGCGGAGCTTAGGATGGGCCTGGTGACAGGACTCAGCCAATGGCAGAGATCCGGCCCACCAGGCAGATGACACAGGGGCCTCCATTGTGACCTATGACACCTAGTGGCCACAGGGTTGGAGCACATCCTGGGAAAGGCTACGCAGGCACAAGGGAGGCCCTGGTGCGGACTGCTTCAGGGCAGTGGCAGAGCAGGCCAGGTACCTCTTTCCCACTTTCCTGAGGATATCAGTACGCAAGGCATCCCCACTCAGCAGCTCTTGCCTCTCTCTCTCTCTGGATGTGTTCATTCTCTGAAATCTCCTTCCTTCTCTCCCTGAGTCACTTCACAGCTTGGAGTGCCTGACAGAGTGCCCAGAGACAAAAGAGCAAAGGGCGAAGGCCTCTGGCTCTACTGGTTGCCCATGGGCAGAGAAGTTCTGCTAGTCTATCTGGAAGGTCTAGAGAGTAGGGATTGATTGGGGAGCTACATCACGGGCGGACCTGGCCAGGTGAAGCTTGCTGACGTGTGGCAGCCTCTCCGGAGACTACTAATTCCGCTGCTAACATTCTATGCAAATACCCGGCTGAGTGCCATGGGCAGAAAACATTGACACAGACCTGCCAGAGGCCTATTCTGGGTCTGAAGAGTCCACCCTGCTCTCCAGCAACTCATCCTCTCAGCACACACTTTGCCTGCACGCATGGAAACCGCCTCTCTCCACGAATGCCTTCACCTGCTAGGAAACACACCATGTCACTCAGCCAAAGGAGAGCACAGGCAAAGTCAACCGAAGCCCCCATTTTCAAGATTTGGCCTTCTGCTGCTCCACAGCCTCCGGTGGCACGCTGCATGTGCGTCACTTCTCGGCAGACAAGGCCGAAGTCCGGGCATCCAGGGCCCCAGTCGTCCAGAGTCTACGGATGGCGGCATATGGATCGCCTCTTTGCCTCGTACAGCAGGGAGGCCTGGGCCCTAGACTGGCTCCGCTAGAGCTCCACGACCTCAGCTATTTTCCCTGACCTTCGGCCCATGCCCTCGTGAGTGTGTCATCTCTGGTTACACTTCTCTTCCGACCACACGGAATCCGCCACCTGCGGATACCTGAGCGTGGAAATCAACATCTATCACTGGCTGCAGTGTCACAGGTCCCTAGGTGTCTAGGCTCAGGCTGACCTTGGCTGTCTTCTGCCCAAGAAGGGAGCCTAATCCTTCCAAGGAAATGAGGCCACGTGCTCACTGGCCTTCATCCTTTCTTTCATCCACACAGCGGTCTAGATGAGGGGAAAGAGGCCAGGTAGGCCAGGTGAAGGCTGAGTGCGGGGCCTAAGGCTTCTTTCCCAATCACCATGGAGACAGCCACCGCAAGGCTGGCCGGAACTTCTGACGGGGACGGGTCACAAACACTCAGCCAATAGGAGAGGTCCAGCCTAACCGGCCAGTTCCGCAGAGCCCTCCATTTTACCCATGGACAGACAACGGCCCCTTGCGTCTTTGGCCACAAAATCCAGGGCACCCAGGGAGTAACTTCACACTAGGCAACCCCCGATGTGAACACGTTCCACACAAGGGGACAGCAGGCAGGTACCTCTTTTCCACTTACGCTAGGATGTCAGTAGGCAAGGCGCCCTTCCTCAGCATCTATGGCCTCTCTGTATGTGTTGGTTCAGAGGAATCTCTTCATTCTACCCCTGAGACACATGACAAGTATGAGGGGCCTGAGAGAGAGCCTAGAGATGGAACGGGGGAGGCTTCTGGCTGTACTGCTTCCCCGTGGGTAGAGAATAGCAGGTAGTCTCTCTGGAAGGTCTTAGCTTCTGTTGATTGACACACGCAATACAGTGGGGCGGACCGTGGCCAGGTGGAGCTTGTGGGCAGATGCAACCTCTCTGGCGACGAATAATTCCGCTGCTGCTTTGTACGGTGAAAACCTCCCCCCGCCAAGTGGGATGGGTAGAGAACATTGACCCACACCCGCCAGGGGCCTTTCCTGGGACTAAAGATCCCAACACGGTCTCAACGTCGTCACCCTCTCAGCACACACCTTTCCTGCACACATAATCCTGCCTTTCTCCGTCAGGGCCCTATCCTACCAGGAAAAAAAGCAAGCCGCTCAAAAAGGCCGATGCCAGGGAAATCGAGGAAACACTGCCATTTTCCCCATTTTTGCTGTCTACATGTCCCCGCCTCCGGTGCAAGGCTGCGTATGTGGCCGGGCTCCGAAGGCGAGGCCGAAATCCTGGCAGCCTGGGCCCCAGCAGTCCAATGCTTTATGGACGTGGGGACACGGATGACCTGTTTTCCACATACAGGAGGAATCCTTGGGCCCTTCACTGGCTCGCCATTCAGCTCCACGACGTCCACTACTGGCCCTGGCCTTTGCTTTGGCTGCTGCCCCATTGAACGTGTGCTCCGGAGCCATGTTTCTCCACCCACCACTCTCATTCTGCCACCAGGGGATATGTGAGTGTGGGAGTCACCATTTGTCACTGGCAGCAGTCTCACAAGTCACTAGACTTCCAGGTACCCGCTGACCTAGGCTGCCTTCTGCCCTAGGCAAGGTCCCGAATCCTGCATCCCACAGGCTGACACCTGGGCACTGGCGGACCTTCATTTTTATCAACACAGAGGTCCGAGTGAGGGTCAGCAGGCCAGGTAGGTGAAGTCAAGGCCGGGTGGGCGGGGCTAAGGCATCTTTGCCATTGCCATGGAGACAGTCCCCCCACCGCAAGAGTGGGCGGAGCTTAGGATGGGCCTGGTGACAGGACTCAGCCAATGGCAGAGATCCGGCCCACCAGGCAGATGACACAGGGGCCTCCATTGTGACCTATGACACCTAGTGGCCACAGGGTTGGAGCACACCCTGGGAAAGGCTACGCAGGCACAAGGGAGGCCCTGGTGCGGACTGCTTCAGGGCAGTGGCAGAGCAGGCCAGGTACCTCTTTCCCACTTTCCTGAGGATATCAGTACGCAAGGCATCCCCACTCAGCAGCTCTTGCCTCTCTCTCTCTCTGGATGTGTTCATTCTCTGAAATCTCCTTCCTTCTCCCCCTGAGTCACTTCACAGCTTGGAGTGCCTGACAGAGTGCCCAGAGACAAAAGAGCAAAGGGCGAAGGCCTCTGGCTCTACTGGTTGCCCATGGGCAGAGAAGTTCTGCTAGTCTATCTGGAAGGTCTAGAGAGTAGGGATTGATTGGGGAGCTACATCACGGGCGGACCTGGCCAGGTGAAGCTTGCTGACGTGTGGCAGCCTCTCCGGAGACTACTAATTCCGCTGCTAACATTCTATGCAAATACCCGGCTGAGTGCCATGGGCAGAAAACATTGACACAGACCTGCCAGAGGCCTATTCTGGGTCTGAAGAGTCCACCCTGCTCTCCAGCAACTCATCCTCTCAGCACACACTTTGCCTGCACGCATGGAAACCGCCTCTCTCCACGAATGCCTTCACCTGCTAGGAAACACACCATGTCACTCAGCCAAAGGAGAGCACAGGCAAAGTCAACCGAAGCCCCCATTTTCAAGATTTGGCCTTCTGCTGCTCCACAGCCTCCGGTGGCACGCTGCATGTGCGTCACTTCTCGGCAGACAAGGCCGAAGTCCGGGCATCCAGGGCCCCAGTCGTCCAGAGTCTACGGATGGCGGCATATGGATCGCCTCTTTGCCTCGTACAGCAGGGAGGCCTGGGCCCTAGACTGGCTCCGCTAGAGCTCCACGACCTCAGCTATTTTCCCTGACCTTCGGCCCATGCCCTCGTGAGTGTGTCATCTCTGGTTACACTTCTCTTCCGACCACACGGAATCCGCCACCTGCGGATACCTGAGCGTGGAAATCAACATCTATCACTGGCTGCAGTGTCACAGGTCCCTAGGTGTCTAGGCTCAGGCTGACCTTGGCTGTCTTCTGCCCAAGAAGGGAGCCTAATCCTTCCAAGGAAATGAGGCCACGTGCTCACTGGCCTTCATCCTTTCTTTCATCCACACAGCGGTCTAGATGAGGGGAAAGAGGCCAGGTAGGCCAGGTGAAGGCTGAGTGCGGGGCCTAAGGCTTCTTTCCCAATCACCATGGAGACAGCCACCGCAAGGCTGGCCGGAACTTCTGACGGGGACGGGTCACAAACACTCAGCCAATAGGAGAGGTCCAGCCTAACCGGCCAGTTCCGCAGAGCCCTCCATTTTACCCATGGACAGACAACGGCCCCTTGCGTCTTTGGCCACAAAATCCAGGGCACCCAGGGAGTAACTTCACACTAGGCAACCCCCGATGTGAACACGTTCCACACACTGGGACAGCAGGCAGGTACCTCTTTTCCACTTACGCTAGGATGTCAGTAGGCAAGGCGCCCTTCCTCAGCATCTATGGCCTCTCTGTATGTGTTGGTTCAGAGGAATCTCTTCATTCTACCCCTGAGACACATGACAAGTATGAGGGGCCTGAGAGAGAGCCTAGAGATGGAACGGGGGAGGCTTCTGGCTGTACTGCTTCCCCGTGGGTAGAGAATAGCAGGTAGTCTCTCTGGAAGGTCTTAGCTTCTGTTGATTGACATACGCAATACAGTGGGGCGGACCGTGGCCAGGTGGAGCTTGTGGGCAGATGCAACCTCTCCGGCGACGAATAATTCCGCTGCTGCTTTGTACGGTGAAAACCTCCCCCCGCCAAGTGGGATGGGTAGAGAACATTGACCCACACCCGCCAGGGGCCTTTCCTGGGACTAAAGATCCCAACACGGTCTCAACGTCGTCACCCTCTCAGCACACACCTTTCCTGCACACATAATCCTGCCTTTCTCCGTCAGGGCCCTATCCTACCAGGAAAAAAAGCAAGCCGCTCAAAAAGGCCGATGCCAGGGAAATCGAGGAAACACTGCCATTTTCCCCATTTTTGCTGTCTACATGTCCCCGCCTCCGGTGCAAGGCTGCCTATGTGGCCGGGCTCCGAAGGCGAGGCCGAAATCCTGGCAGCCTGGGCCCCAGCAGTCCAATGCTTTATGGACGTGGGGACACGGATGACCTGTTTTCCACATACAGGAGGAATCCTTGGGCCCTTCACTGGCTCGCCATTCAGCTCCACGACGTCCACTACTGGCCCTGGCCTTTGCTTTGGCTGCTGCCCCATTGAACGTGTGCTCCGGAGCCATGTTTCTCCACCCACCACTCTCATTCTGCCACCAGGGGATATGTGAGTGTGGGAGTCACCATTTGTCACTGGCAGCAGTCTCACAAGTCACTAGACTTCCAGGTACCCGCTGACCTAGGCTGCCTTCTGCCCTAGGCAAGGTCCCGAATTCTGCATCCCACAGGCTGACACCTGGGCACTGGCGGACATTCATTTTTATCAACACAGAGGTCCGAGTGAGGGTCAGCAGGCCAGGTAGGTGAAGTCAAGGCCGGGTGGGCGGGGCTGAGGCGTCTTTGCCATTCCCATGGAGACAGTCCCCCCACCGCAAGAGTGGGCGGAGCTTAGGATGGGCCTGGTGACAGGACTCAGCCAATGGCAGAGATCCGGCCCACCAGGCAGATGACACAGGGGCCTCCATTGTGACCTATGACACCTAGTGGCCACAGGGTTGGAGCACACCCTGGGAAAGGCTACGCAGGCACAAGGGAGCCCCTGGTGCGGACTGCTTCGGGGCAGTGGCAGAGCAGGCCAGGTACCTCTTTCCCACTTTCCTGAGGATATCAGTACGCAAGGCATCCCCACTCACCAGCTCTTGCCTCTCTCTCTCTCTCTGGATGTGTTTATTCTCTGAAATCTCTTTCCTTCTCCCCCTGAGTCACTTCACAGCTTGGAGTGTCTGACAGAGTGCCCAGGGACGAAAGAGCAAAGGGGGAAGGCCTCTGGCTCTACTGGTTGCCCACGGGTAGAGAAGTTCTGCTAGTCTATCTGGAAGGTCTAGAGAGTAGGGATTGATTGGGGAGCTACATCACGGGCGGACCTGGCCAGGTGAAGCTTGCTGACATGTGGCAGCCTCTCCGGAGACTACTAATTCCGCTGCTAACATTCTATGCAAATACCCGGCCGAGTGCCATGGGCAGAAAACATTGACACATACCTGCCAGAGGCCTATCCTGGGTCTGAAGAGTCCACCCTGCTCTCCAGCAACTCATCCTCTCAGCACACACTTTGCCTGCACGCATGGAAACCGCCTCTCTCCACGAATGCCTTCACCTGCTAGGAAACACACCATGTCACTCAGCCAAAGGAGAGCACAGGCAAAGTCAACCGAAGCCCCCATTTTCAAGATTTGGCCTTCTGCTGCTCCACAGCCTCCGGTGGCACGCTGCATGTGCGTCACTTCTCGGCAGACAAGGCCGAAGTCCGGGCATCCAGGGCCCCAGTCGTCCAGAGTCTACGGATGGCGGCATATGGATCGCCTCTTTGCCTCCTACAGCAGGGAGGCCTGGGCCCTAGACTGGCTCCGCTAGAGCTCCACGCCCTCAGCTATTTTCCCTGACCTTCGGCCCATGCCCTCGTGAGTGTGTCATCTCTGGTTACACTTCTCTTCCGACCACACGGAATCCGCCACCTGCGGATACCTGAGCGTGGAAATCAACATCTATCACTGGCTGCAGTGTCACAGGTCCCTAGGTGTCTAGGCTCAGGCTGACCTTGGCTGTCTTCTGCCCAAGAAGGGAGCCTAATCCTTCCAAGGAAATGAGGCCACGTGCTCACTGGCCTTCATCCTTTCTTTCATCCACACAGCGGTCTAGATGAGGGGAAAGAGGCCAGGTAGGCCAGGTGAAGGCTGAGTGCGGGGCCTAAGGCTTCTTTCCCAATCACCATGGAGACAGCCACCGCAAGGCTGGCCGGAACTTCTGACGGGGATGGGTCACAAACACTCAGCCAATAGGAGAGGTCCAGCCTAACCGGCCAGTTCCGCAGAGCCCTCCATTTTACCCATGGACAGACAACGGCCCCTTGCGTCTTTGGCCACAAAATCCAGGGCACCCAGGGAGTAACTTCACACTAGGCAACCCCCGATGTGAACACGTTCCACACACTGGGACAGCAGGCGGGTACCTCTTTTCCACTTACGCTAGGATGTCAGTAGGCAAGGCGCCCTTCCTCAGCATCTATGGCCTCTCTGTATGTGTTAGTTCAGAGGAATCTCTTCATTCTACCCCTGAGACACATGACAAGTATGAGGGGCCTGAGAGAGAGCCTAGAGATGGAACGGGGGAGGCTTCTGGCTGTACTGCTTCCCCGTGGGTAGAGAATAGCAGGTAGTCTCTCTGGAAGGTCTTAGCTTCTGTTGATTGACATACGCAATACAGTGGGGCGGACCGTGGCCAGGTGGAGCTTGTGGGCAGATGCAACCTCTCCGGCGACGAATAATTCCGCTGCTGCTTTGTACGGTGAAAACCTCCCCCCGCCAAGTGGGATGGGTAGAGAACATTGACCCACACCCGCCAGGGGCCTTTCCTGGGACTAAAGATCCCAACACGGTCTCAACGTCGTCACCCTCTCAGCACACACCTTTCCTGCACACATAATCCTGCCTTTCTCCGTCAGGGCCCTATCCTACCAGGAAAAAAAGCAAGCTGCTCAAAAAGGCCGATGCCAGGGAAATCGAGGAAACACTGCCATTTTCCCCATTTTTGCTGTCTACATGTCCCCGCCTCCGGTGCAAGGCTGCGTATGTGGCCGGGCTCCGAAGGCAAGGCCGAAATCCTGGCAGCCTGGGCCCCAGCAGTCCAATGCTTTATGGACGTGGGGACACGGATGACCTGTTTGCCACATACAGGAGGGATCCTTGGGCCCTTCACTGGCTCGCCATTCAGCTCCACGACGTCCACTACTGGCCCTGGCCTTTGCTTTGGCTGCTGCCCCATTGAACGTGTGCTCCGGAGCCATGTTTCTCCACCCACCACTCTCATTCTGCCACCAGGGGATATGTGAGTGTGGGAGTCACCATTTGTCACTGGCAGCAGTCTCACAAGTCACTAGACTTCCAGGTACCCGCTGACCTAGGCTGCCTTCTGCCCTAGGCAAGGTCCCGAATCCTGCATCCCACAGGCTGACACCTGGGTACTGGCGGACCTTCATTTTTATCAACACAGAGGTCCGAGTGAGGGTCAGCAGGCCAGGTAGGTGAAGTCAAGGCCGGGTGGGCGGGGCTAAGGCATCTTTGCCATTGCCATGGAGACAGTCCCCCCACCGCAAGAGTGGGCGGAGCTTAGGATGGGCCTGGTGACAGGACTCAGCCAATGGCAGAGATCCGGCCCACCAGGCAGATGACACAGGGCCCTCCATTGTGACCTATGACACCTAGTGGCCACAGGGTTGGAGCACACCCTGGGAAAGGCTACGCAGGCACAAGGGAGGCCCTGGTGCGGACTGCTTCAGGGCAGTGGCAGAGCAGGCCAGATACCTCTTTCCCACTTTCCTGAGGATATCAGTACGCAAGGCATCCCCACTCAGCAGCTCTTGCCTCTCTCTCTCTCTGGATGTGTTCATTCTCTGAAATCTCCTTCCTTCTCCCCCTGAGTCACTTCACAGCTTGGAGTGCCTGACAGAGTGCCCAGAGAGAAAAGAGCAAAGGGCGAAGGCCTCTGGCTCTACTGGTTGCCCATGGGCAGAGAAGTTCTGCTAGTCTATCTGGAAGGTCTAGAGAGTAGGGATTGATTGGGGAGCTACATCACGGGCGGACCTGGCCAGGTGAAGCTTGCTGACATGTGGCAGCCTCTCCGGAGACTACTAATTCCGCTGCTAACATTCTATGCAAATACCCGGCTGAGTGCCATGGGCAGAAAACATTGACACAGACCTGCCAGAGGCCTATTCTGGGTCTGAAGAGTCCACCCTGCTCTCCAGCAACTCATCCTCTCAGCACACACTTTGCCTGCACGCATGGAAACCGCCTCTCTCCACGAATGCCTTCACCTGCTAGGAAACACACCATGTCACTCAGCCAAAGGAGAGCACAGGCAAAGTCAACCGAAGCCCCCATTTTCAAGATTTGGCCTTCTGCTGCTCCACAGCCTCCGGTGGCACGCTGCATGTGCGTCACTTCTCGGCAGACAAGGCCGAAGTCCGGGCATCCAGGGCCCCAGTCGTCCAGAGTCTACGGATGGCGGCATATGGATCGCCTCTTTGCCTCGTACAGCAGGGAGGCCTGGGCCCTAGACTGGCTCCGCTAGAGCTCCACGCCCTCAGCTATTTTCCCTGACCTTCGGCCCATGCCCTCGTGAGTGTGTCATCTCTGGTTACACTTCTCTTCCGACCACACGGAATCCGCCACCTGCGGATACCTGAGCGTGGAAGTCAACATCTATCACTGGCTGCAGTGTCACAGGTCCCTAGGTGTCTAGGCTCAGGCTGACCTTGGCTGTCTTCTGCCCAAGAAGGGAGCCTAATCCTTCCAAGGAAATGAGGCCACGTGCTCACTGGCCTTCATCCTTTCTTTCATCCACACAGCGGTCTAGATGAGGGGAAAGAGGCCAGGTAGGCCAGGTGAAGGCTGAGTGCGGGGCCTAAGGCTTCTTTCCCAATCACCATGGAGACAGCCACCGCAAGGCTGGCCGGAACTTCTGACGGGGACGGGTCACAAACACTCAGCCAATAGGAGAGGTCCAGCCTAACCGGCCAGTTCCGCAGAGCCCTCCATTTTACCCATGGACAGACAACGGCCCCTTGCGTCTTTGGCCACAAAATCCAGGGCACCCAGGGAGTAACTTCACACTAGGCAACCCCCGATGTGAACACGTTCCACACACTGGGACAGCAGGCAGGTACCTCTTTTCCACTTACGCTAGGATGTCAGTAGGCAAGGCGCCCTTCCTCAGCATCTATGGCCTCTCTGTATGTGTTGGTTCAGAGGAATCTCTTCATTCTACCCCTGAGACACATGACAAGTATGAGGGGCCTGAGAGAGAGCCTAGAGATGGAACGGGGGAGGCTTCTGGCTGTACTGCTTCCCCGCGGGTAGAGAATAGCAGGTAGTCTCTCTGGAAGGTCTTAGCTTCTGTTGATTGACATACGCAATACAGTGGGGCGGACCGTGGCCAGGTGGAGCTTGTGGGCAGATGCAACCTCTCCGGCGACGAATAATTCCGCTGCTGCTTTGTACGGTGAAAACCTCCCCCCGCCAAGTGGGATGGGTAGAGAACATTGACCCACACCCGCCAGGGGCCTTTCCTGGGACTAAAGATCCCAACACGGTCTCAACGCCGTCACCCTCTCAGCACACACCTTTCCTGCACACATAATCCTGCCTTTCTCCGTCAGGGCCCTATCCTACCAGGAAAAAAAGCAAGCCGCTCAAAAAGGCCGATGCCAGGGAAATCGAGGAAACACTGCCATTTTCCCCATTTTTGCTGTCTACATGTCCCCGCCTCCGGTGCAAGGCTGCGTATGTGGCCGGGCTCCGAAGGCGAGGCCGAAATCCTGGCAGCCTGGGCCCCAGCAGTCCAATGCTTTATGGACGTGGGGACACGGATGACCTGTTTGCCACATACAGGAGGGTTCCCTGGGCCCTTCACTGGCTCGCCATTCAGCTCCACGACGTCCACTACTGGCCCTGGCCTTTGCTTTGGCTGCTGCCCCATTGAACGTGTGCTCCGCAGCCATCTTTCTCCACCCACCACTCTCATTCTGCCACCAGGGGATATGTGAGTGTGGGAGTCACCATTTGTCACTGGCAGCAGTCTCACAAGTCACTAGACTTCCAGGTACCCGCTGACCTAGGCTGCCTTCTGCCCTAGGCAAGGTCCCGAATCCTGCATCCCACAGGCTGACACCTGGGCACTGGCGGACCTTCATTTTTATCAACACAGAGGTCCGAGTGAGGGTCAGCAGGCCAGGTAGGTGAAGTCAAGGCCGGGTGGGCGGGGCTAAGGCATCTTTGCCATTGCCATGGAGACAGTCCCCCCACCGCAAGAGTGGGCGGAGCTTAGGATGGGCCTGGTGACAGGACTCAGCCAATGGCAGAGATCCGGCCCACCAGGCAGATGACACAGGGCCCTCCATTGTGACCTATGACACCTAGTGGCCACAGGGTTGGAGCACACCCTGGGAAAGGCTACGCAGGCACAAGGGAGGCCCTGGTGCGGACTGCTTCAGGGCAGTGGCAGAGCAGGCCAGATACCTCTTTCCCACTTTCCTGAGGATATCAGTACGCAAGGCATCCCCACGCAGCAGCTCTTGCCTCTCTCTCTCTCTGGATGTGTTCATTCTCTGAAATCTCCTTCCTCCTCCCCCTGAGTCACTTCACAGCTTGGAGTGCCTGACAGAGTGCCCAGAGACAAAAGAGCAAAGGGGGAAGGCCTCTGGCTCTACTGGTTGCCCATGGGCAGAGAAGTTCTGCTAGTCTATCTGGAAGGTCTAGAGAGTAGGGATTGATTGGGGAGCTACATCACGGGCGGACCTGGCCAGGTGAAGCTTGCTGACATGTGGCAGCCTCTCCGGAGACTACTAATTCCGCTGCTAACATTCTATGCAAATACCCGGCTGAGTGCCATGGGCAGAAAACATTGACACAGACCTGCCAGAGGCCTATTCTGGGTCTGAAGAGTCCACCCTGCTCTCCAGCAACTCATCCTCTCAGCACACACTTTGCCTGCACGCATGGAAACCGCCTCTCTCCACGAATGCCTTCACCTGCTAGGAAACACACCATGTCACTCAGCCAAAGGAGAGCACAGGCAAAGTCAACCGAAGCCCCCATTTTCAAGATTTGGCCTTCTGCTGCTCCACAGCCTCCGGTGGCACGCTGCATGTGCGTCACTTCTCGGCAGACAAGGCCGAAGTCCGGGCATCCAGGGCCCCAGTCGTCCAGAGTCTACGGATGGCGGCATATGGATCGCCCCTTTGCCTCGTACAGCAGGGAGGCCTGGGCCCTAGACTGGCTCCGCTAGAGCTCCACGACCTCAGCTATTTTCCCTGACCTTCGGCCCATGCCCTCGTGAGTGTGTCATCTCTGGTTACACTTCTCTTCCGACCACACGGAATCCGCCACCTGCGGATACCTGAGCGTGGAAGTCAACATCTATCACTGGCTGCAGTGTCACAGGTCCCTAGGTGTCTAGGCTCAGGCTGACCTTGGCTGTCTTCTGCCCAAGAAAGGAGCCTAATCCTTCCAAGGAAATGAGGCCACGTGCTCACTGGCCTTCATCCTTTCTTTCATCCACACAGCGGTCTAGATGAGGGGAAAGAGGCCAGGTAGGCCAGGTGAAGGCTGAGTGCGGGGCCTAAGGCTTCTTTCCCAATCACCATGGAGACAGCCACCGCAAGGCTGGCCGGAACTTCTGACGGGGACGGGTCACAAACACTCAGCCAATAGGAGAAGTCCAGCCTAACCGGCCAGTTCCGCAGAGCCCTCCATTTTACCCATGGACAGACTACGGCCCCTTGCGTCTTTGGCCACAAAATCCAGGGCACCCAGGGATGAACTTCACACTAGGCAACCCCCGATGTGAACACGTTCCACACACTGGGACAGCAGGCAGGTACCTCTTTTCCACTTACGCTAGGATGTCAGTAGGCAAGGCGCCCTTCCTCAGCATCTATGGCCTCTCTGTATGTGTTGGTTCAGAGGAATCTCTTCATTCTACCCCTGAGACACATGACAAGTATGAGGGGCCTGAGAGAGAGCCTAGAGATGGAACGGGGGAGGCTTCTGGCTGTACTGCTTCCCCGCGGGTAGAGAATAGCAGGTAGTCTCTCTGGAAGGTCTTAGCTTCTGTTGATTGACATACGCAATACAGTGGGGCGGACCGTGGCCAGGTGGAGCTTGTGGGCAGATGCAACCTCTCCGGCGACGAATAATTCCGCTGCTGCTTTGTACGGTGAAAACCTCCCCCCGCCAAGTGGGATGGGTAGAGAACATTGACCCACACCCGCCAGGGGCCTTTCCTGGGACTAAAGATCCCAACACGGTCTCAACGTCGTCACCCTCTCAGCACACACCTTTCCTGCACACATAATCCTGCCTTTCTCCGTCAGGGCCCTATCCTACCAGGAAAAAAAGCAAGCCGCTCAAAAAGGCCGATGCCAGGGAAATCGAGGAAACACTGCCATTTTCCCCATTTTTGCTGTCTACATGTCCCCGCCTCCGGTGCAAGGCTGCTTATGTGGCCGGGGCTCCGAAGGCGAGGCCGAAATCCTGGCAGCCTGGGCCCCAGCAGTCCAATGCTTTATGGACGTGGGGACACGGATGACCTGTTTGCCACATACAGGAGGGTTCCCTGGGCCCTTCACTGGCTCGCCATTCAGCTCCACGACGTCCACTACTGGCCCTGGCCTTTGCTTTGGCTGCTGCCCCATTGAACGTGTGCTCCGGAGCCATCTTTCTCCACCCACCACTCTCATTCTGCCACCAGGGGATATGTGAGTGTGGGAGTCACCATTTGTCACTGGCAGCAGTCTCACAAGTCACTAGACTTCCAGGTACCCGCTGACCTAGGCTGCCTTCTGCCCTAGGCAAGGTCCCGAATCCTGCATCCCACAGGCTGACACCTGGGCACTGGCGGACCTTCATTTTTATCAACACAGAGGTCCGAGTGAGGGTCAGCAGGCCAGGTAGGTGAAGTCAAGGCCGGGTGGGCGGGGCTAAGGCATCTTTGCCATTGCCATGGAGACAGTCCCCCCACCGCAAGAGTGGGCGGAGCTTAGGATGGGCCTGGTGACAGGACTCAGCCAATGGCAGAGATCCGGCCCACCAGGCAGATGACACAGGGCCCTCCATTGTGACCTATGACACCTAGTGGCCACAGGGTTGGAGCACACCCTGGGAAAGGCTACGCAGGCACAAGGGAGGCCCTGGTGCGGACTGCTTCAGGGCAGTGGCAGAGCAGGCCAGATACCTCTTTCCCACTTTCCTGAGGATATCAGTACGCAAGGCATCCCCACGCAGCAGCTCTTGCCTCTCTCTCTCTCTGGATGTGTTCATTCTCTGAAATCTCCTTCCTCCTCCCCCTGAGTCACTTCACAGCTTGGAGTGCCTGACAGAGTGCCCAGAGACAAAAGAGCAAAGGGGGAAGGCCTCTGGCTCTACTGGTTGCCCATGGGCAGAGAAGTTCTGCTAGTCTATCTGGAAGGTCTAGAGAGTAGGGATTGATTGGGGAGCTACATCACGGGCGGACCTGGCCAGGTGAAGCTTGCTGACATGTGGCAGCCTCTCCGGAGACTACTAATTCCGCTGCTAACATTCTATGCAAATACCCGGCTGAGTGCCATGGGCAGAAAACATTGACACAGACCTGCCAGAGGCCTATTCTGGGTCTGAAGAGTCCACCCTGCTCTCCAGCAACTCATCCTCTCAGCACACACTTTGCCTGCACGCATGGAAACCGCCTCTCTCCACGAATGCCTTCACCTGCTAGGAAACACACCATGTCACTCAGCCAAAGGAGAGCACAGGCAAAGTCAACCGAAGCCCCCATTTTCAAGATTTGGCCTTCTGCTGCTCCACAGCCTCCGGTGGCACGCTGCATGTGCGTCACTTCTCGGCAGACAAGGCCGAAGTCCGGGCATCCAGGGCCCCAGTCGTCCAGAGTCTACGGATGGCGGCATACGGATCGCCTCTTTGCCTCGTACAGCAGGGAGGCCTGGGCCCTAGACTGGCTCCGCTAGAGCTCCACGACCTCCGCTATTTTCCCTGACCTTCGGCCCATGCCCTCGTGAGTGTGTCATCTCTGGTTACACTTCTCTTCCGACCACACGGAATCCGCCACCTGCGGATACCTGAGCGTGGAAATCAACATCTATCACTGGCTGCAGTGTCACAGGTCCCTAGGTGTCTAGGCTCAGGCTGACCTTGGCTGTCTTCTGCCCAAGAAGGGAGCCTAATCCTTCCAAGGAAATGAGGCCACGTGCTCACTGGCCTTCATCCTTTCTTCCATCCACACAGCGGTCTAGATGAGGGAAAAGAGGCCAGGTAGGCCAGGTGAAGGCTGAGTGCGTGGCCTAAGGCTTCTTTCCCAATCACCATGGAGACAGCCACCGCAAGGCTGGCCGGAACTTCTGACGGGGACGGGTCACAAACACTCAGCCAATAGGAGAGGTCCAGCCTAACCGGCCAGTTCCGCAGAGCCCTCCATTTTACCCATGGACAGACAACGGCCCCTTGCGTCTTTGGCCACAAAATCCAGGGCACCCAGGGAGTAACTTCACACTAGGCAACCCCCGATGTGAACACGTTCCACACACGGGGACAGCAGGCAGGTACCTCTTTTCCACTTACGCTAGGATGTCAGTAGGCAAGGCGCCCTTCCTCAGCATCTATGGCCTCTCTGTATGTGTTGGTTCAGAGCAATCTCTTCATTCTACCCCTGAGACACATGACAAGTATGAGGGGCCTGAGAGAGAGCCTAGAGATGGAACGGGGGAGGCTTCTGGCTGTACTGCTTCCCCGCGGGTAGAGAATAGCAGGTAGTCTCTCTGGAAGGTCTTAGCTTCTGTTGATTGACGTACGCAATACAGTGGGGCGGACCGTGGCCAGGTGGAGCTTGTGGGCAGATGCAACCTCTCCGGCGACGAATAATTCCGCTGCTGCTTTGTACGGTGAAAACCTCCCCCCGCCAAGTGGGATGGGTAGAGAACATTGACCCACACCCGCCAGGGGCCTTTCCTGGGACTAAAGATCCCAACACGGTCTCAACGTCGTCACCCTCTCAGCACACACCTTTCCTGCACACATAATCCTGCCTTTCTCTGTCAGGGCCCTATCCTACCAGGAAAAAAAGCAAGCCGCTCAAAAAGGCCGATGCCAGGGAAATCGAGGAAACACTGCCATTTTCCCCATTTTTGCTGTCTACATGTCCCCGCCTCCGGTGCAAGGCTGCGTATGTGGCCGGGCTCCGAAGGCGAGGCCGAAATCCTGGCAGCCTGGGCCCCAGCAGTCCAATGCTTTATGGACGTGGGGACACGGATGACCTGTTTGCCACATACAGGAGGGTTCCCTGGGCCCTTCACTGGCTCGCCATTCAGCTCCACGACGTCCACTACTGGCCCTGGCCTTTGCTTTGGCTGCTGCCCCATTGAACGTGTGCTCCGGAGCCATCTTTCTCCACCCACCACTCTCATTCTGCCACCAGGGGATATGTGAGTGTGGGAGTCACCATTTGTCACTGGCAGCAGTCTCACAAGTCACTAGACTTCCAGGTACCCGCTGACCTAGGCTGCCTTCTGCCCTAGGCAAGGTCCCGAATCCTGCATCCCACAGGCTGACACCTGGGCACTGGCGGACCTTCATTTTTATCAACACAGAGGTCCGAGTGAGGGTCAGCAGGCCAGGTAGGTGAAGTCAAGGCCGGGTGGGCGGGGCTAAGGCATCTTTGCCATTGCCATGGAGACAGTCCCCCCACCGCAAGAGTGGGCGGAGCTTAGGATGGGCCTGGTGACAGGACTCAGCCAATGGCAGAGATCCGGCCCACCAGGCAGATGACACAGGGCCCTCCATTGTGACCTATGACACCTAGTGGCCACAGGGTTGGAGCACACCCTGGGAAAGGCTACGCAGGCACAAGGGAGGCCCTGGTGCGGACTGCTTCAGGGCAGTGGCAGAGCAGGCCAGATACCTCTTTCCCACTTTCCTCAGGATATCAGTACGCAAGGCATCCCCACGCAGCAGCTCTTGCCTCTCTCTCTCTCTGGATGTGTTCATTCTCTGAAATCTCCTTCCTCCTCCCCCTGAGTCACTTCACAGCTTGGAGTGCCTGACAGAGTGCCCAGAGACAAAAGAGCAAAGGGGGAAGGCCTCTGGCTCTACTGGTTGCCCATGGGCAGAGAAGTTCTGCTAGTCTATCTGGAAGGTCTAGAGAGTAGGGATTGATTGGGGAGCTACATCACGGGCGGACCTGGCCAGGTGAAGCTTGCTGACATGTGGCAGCCTCTCCGGAGACTACTAATTCCGCTGCTAACATTCTATGCAAATACCCGGCTGAGTGCCATGGGCAGAAAACATTGACACAGACCTGCCAGAGGCCTATTCTGGGTCTGAAGAGTCCACCCTGCTCTCCAGCAACTCATCCTCTCAGCACACACTTTGCCTGCACGCATGGAAACCGCCTCTCTCCACGAATGCCTTCACCTGCTAGGAAACACACCATGTCACTCAGCCAAAGGAGAGCACAGGCAAAGTCAACCGAAGCCCCCATTTTCAAGATTTGGCCTTCTGCTGCTCCACAGCCTCCGGTGGCACGCTGCATGTGCGTCACTTCTCGGCAGACAAGGCCGAAGTCCGGGCATCCAGGGCCCCAGTCGTCCAGAGTCTACGGATGGCGGCATACGGATCGCCTCTTTGCCTCGTACAGCAGGGAGGCCTGGGCCCTAGACTGGCTCCGCTAGAGCTCCACGACCTCCGCTATTTTCCCTGACCTTCGGCCCATGCCCTCGTGAGTGTGTCATCTCTGGTTACACTTCTCTTCCGACCACACGGAATCCGCCACCTGCGGATACCTGAGCGTGGAAATCAACATCTATCACTGGCTGCAGTGTCACAGGTCCCTAGGTGTCTAGGCTCAGGCTGACCTTGGCTGTCTTCTGCCCAAGAAGGGAGCCTAATCCTTCCAAGGAAATGAGGCCACGTGCTCACTGGCCTTCATCCTTTCTTCCATCCACACAGCGGTCTAGATGAGGGAAAAGAGGCCAGGTAGGCCAGGTGAAGGCTGAGTGCGTGGCCTAAGGCTTCTTTCCCAATCACCATGGAGACAGCCACCGCAAGGCTGGCCGGAACTTCTGACGGGGACGGGTCACAAACACTCAGCCAATAGGAGAGGTCCAGCCTAACCGGCCAGTTCCGCAGAGCCCTCCATTTTACCCATGGACAGACAACGGCCCCTTGCGTCTTTGGCCACAAAATCCAGGGCACCCAGGGAGTAACTTCACACTAGGCAACCCCCGATGTGAACACGTTCCACACACTGGGACAGCAGGCAGGTACCTCTTTTCCACTTACGCTAGGATGTCAGTAGGCAAGGCGCCCTTCCTCAGCATCTATGGCCTCTCTGTATGTGTTGGTTCAGAGCAATCTCTTCATTCTACCCCTGAGACACATGACAAGTATGAGGGGCCTGAGAGAGAGCCTAGAGATGGAACGGGGGAGGCTTCTGGCTGTACTGCTTCCCCGCGGGTAGAGAATAGCAGGTAGTCTCTCTGGAAGGTCTTAGCTTCTGTTGATTGACATACGCAATACAGTGGGGCGGACCGTGGCCAGGTGGAGCTTGTGGGCAGATGCAACCTCTCCGGCGACGAATAATTCCGCTGCTGCTTTGTACGGTGAAAACCTCCCCCCGCCAAGTGGGATGGGTAGAGAACATTGACCCACACCCGCCAGGGGCCTTTCCTGGGACTAAAGATCCCAACACGGTCTCAACGCCGTCACCCTCTCAGCACACACCTTTCCTGCACACATAATCCTGCCTTTCTCCGTCAGGGCCCTATCCTACCAGGAAAAAAAGCAAGCCGCTCAAAAAGGCCGATGCCAGGGAAATCGAGGAAACACTGCCATTTTCCCCATTTTTGCTGTCTACATGTCCCCGCCTCCGGTGCAAGGCTGCTTATGTGGCCGGGCTCCGAAGGCGAGGCCGAAATCCTGGCAGCCTGGGCCCCAGCAGTCCAATGCTTTATGGACGTGGGGACACGGATGACCTGTTTGCCACATACAGGAGGGTTCCCTGGGCCCTTCACTGGCTCGCCATTCAGCTCCACGACGTCCACTACTGGCCCTGGCCTTTGCTTTGGCTGCTGCCCCATTGAACGTGTGCTCCGGAGCCATCTTTCTCCACCCACCACTCTCATTCTGCCACCAGGGGATATGTGAGTGTGGGAGTCACCATTTGTCACTGGCAGCAGTCTCACAAGTCACTAGACTTCCAGGTACCCGCTGACCTAGGCTGCCTTCTGCCCTAGGCAAGGTCCCGAATCCTGCATCCCACAGGCTGACACCTGGGCACTGGCGGACCTTCATTTTTATCAACACAGAGGTCCGAGTGAGGGTCAGCAGGCCAGGTAGGTGAAGTCAAGGCCGGGTGGGCGGGGCTAAGGCATCTTTGCCATTGCCATGGAGACAGTCCCCCCACCGCAAGAGTGGGCGGAGCTTAGGATGGGCCTGGTGACAGGACTCAGCCAATGGCAGAGATCCGGCCCACCAGGCAGATGACACAGGGCCCTCCATTGTGACCTATGACACCTAGTGGCCACAGGGTTGGAGCACACCCTGGGAAAGGCTACGCAGGCACAAGGGAGGCCCTGGTGCGGACTGCTTCAGGGCAGTGGCAGAGCAGGCCAGATACCTCTTTCCCACTTTCCTGAGGATATCAGTACGCAAGGCATCCCCACGCAGCAGCTCTTGCCTCTCTCTCTCTCTGGATGTGTTCATTCTCTGAAATCTCCTTCCTCCTCCCCCTGAGTCACTTCACAGCTTGGAGTGCCTGACAGAGTGCCCAGAGACAAAAGAGCAAAGGGGGAAGGCCTCTGGCTCTACTGGTTGCCCATGGGCAGAGAAGTTCTGCTAGTCTATCTGGAAGGTCTAGAGAGTAGGGATTGATTGGGGAGCTACATCACGGGCGGACCTGGCCAGGTGAAGCTTGCTGACATGTGGCAGCCTCTCCGGAGACTACTAATTCCGCTGCTAACATTCTATGCAAATACCCGGCTGAGTGCCATGGGCAGAAAACATTGACACAGACCTGCCAGAGGCCTATTCTGGGTCTGAAGAGTCCACCCTGCTCTCCAGCAACTCATCCTCTCAGCACACACTTTGCCTGCACGCATGGAAACCGCCTCTCTCCACGAATGCCTTCACCTGCTAGGAAACACACCATGTCACTCAGCCAAAGGAGAGCACAGGCAAAGTCAACCGAAGCCCCCATTTTCAAGATTTGGCCTTCTGCTGCTCCACAGCCTCCGGTGGCACGCTGCATGTGCGTCACTTCTCGGCAGACAAGGCCGAAGTCCGGGCATCCAGGGCCCCAGTCGTCCAGAGTCTACGGATGGCGGCATACGGATCGCCTCTTTGCCTCGTACAGCAGGGAGGCCTGGGCCCTAGACTGGCTCCGCTAGAGCTCCACGACCTCAGCTATTTTCCCTGACCTTCGGCCCATGCCCTCGTGAGTGTGTCATCTCTGGTTACACTTCTCTTCCGACCACACGGAATCCGCCACCTGCGGATACCTGAGCGTGGAAATCAACATCTATCACTGGCTGCAGTGTCACAGGTCCCTAGGTGTCTAGGCTCAGGCTGACCTTGGCTGTCTTCTGCCCAAGAAGGGAGCCTAATCCTTCCAAGGAAATGAGGCCACGTGCTCACTGGCCTTCATCCTTTCTTCCATCCACACAGCGGTCTAGATGAGGGAAAAGAGGCCAGGTAGGCCAGGTGAAGGCTGAGTGCGTGGCCTAAGGCTTCTTTCCCAATCACCATGGAGACAGCCACCGCAAGGCTGGCCGGAACTTCTGACGGGGACGGGTCACAAACACTCAGCCAATAGGAGAGGTCCAGCCTAACCGGCCAGTTCCGCAGAGCCCTCCATTTTACCCATGGACAGACAACGGCCCCTTGCGTCTTTGGCCACAAAATCCAGGGCACCCAGGGAGTAACTTCACACTAGGCAACCCCCGATGTGAACACGTTCCACACACGGGGACAGCAGGCAGGTACCTCTTTTCCACTTACGCTAGGATGTCAGTAGGCAAGGCGCCCTTCCTCAGCATCTATGGCCTCTCTGTATGTGTTGGTTCAGAGCAATCTCTTCATTCTACCCCTGAGACACATGACAAGTATGAGGGGCCTGAGAGAGAGCCTAGAGATGGAACGGGGGAGGCTTCTGGCTGTACTGCTTCCCCGCGGGTAGAGAATAGCAGGTAGTCTCTCTGGAAGGTCTTAGCTTCTGTTGATTGACATACGCAATACAGTGGGGCGGACCGTGGCCAGGTGGAGCTTGTGGGCAGATGCAACCTCTCCGGCGACGAATAATTCCGCTGCTGCTTTGTACGGTGAAAACCTCCCCCCGCCAAGTGGGATGGGTAGAGAACATTGACCCACACCCGCCAGGGGCCTTTCCTGGGACTAAAGATCCCAACACGGTCTCAACGTCGTCACCCTCTCAGCACACACCTTTCCTGCACACATAATCCTGCCTTTCTCTGTCAGGGCCCTATCCTACCAGGAAAAAAAGCAAGCCGCTCAAAAAGGCCGATGCCAGGGAAATCGAGGAAACACTGCCATTTTCCCCATTTTTGCTGTCTACATGTCCCCGCCTCCGGTGCAAGGCTGCGTATGTGGCCGGGCTCCGAAGGCGAGGCCGAAATCCTGGCAGCCTGGGCCCCAGCAGTCCAATGCTTTATGGACGTGGGGACACGGATGACCTGTTTGCCACATACAGGAGGGTTCCCTGGGCCCTTCACTGGCTCGCCATTCAGCTCCACGACGTCCACTACTGGCCCTGGCCTTTGCTTTGGCTGCTGCCCCATTGAACGTGTGCTCCGGAGCCATCTTTCTCCACCCACCACTCTCATTCTGCCACCAGGGGATATGTGAGTGTGGGAGTCACCATTTGTCACTGGCAGCAGTCTCACAAGTCACTAGACTTCCAGGTACCCGCTGACCTAGGCTGCCTTCTGCCCTAGGCAAGGTCCCGAATCCTGCATCCCACAGGCTGACACCTGGGCACTGGCGGACCTTCATTTTTATCAACACAGAGGTCCGAGTGAGGGTCAGCAGGCCAGGTAGGTGAAGTCAAGGCCGGGTGGGCGGGGCTAAGGCATCTTTGCCATTGCCATGGAGACAGTCCCCCCACCGCAAGAGTGGGCGGAGCTTAGGATGGGCCTGGTGACAGGACTCAGCCAATGGCAGAGATCCGGCCCACCAGGCAGATGACACAGGGCCCTCCATTGTGACCTATGACACCTAGTGGCCACAGGGTTGGAGCACACCCTGGGAAAGGCTACGCAGGCACAAGGGAGGCCCTGGTGCGGACTGCTTCAGGGCAGTGGCAGAGCAGGCCAGATACCTCTTTCCCACTTTCCTCAGGATATCAGTACGCAAGGCATCCCCACGCAGCAGCTCTTGCCTCTCTCTCTCTCTGGATGTGTTCATTCTCTGAAATCTCCTTCCTCCTCCCCCTGAGTCACTTCACAGCTTGGAGTGCCTGACAGAGTGCCCAGAGACAAAAGAGCAAAGGGGGAAGGCCTCTGGCTCTACTGGTTGCCCATGGGCAGAGAAGTTCTGCTAGTCTATCTGGAAGGTCTAGAGAGTAGGGATTGATTGGGGAGCTACATCACGGGCGGACCTGGCCAGGTGAAGCTTGCTGACATGTGGCAGCCTCTCCGGAGACTACTAATTCCGCTGCTAACATTCTATGCAAATACCCGGCTGAGTGCCATGGGCAGAAAACATTGACACAGACCTGCCAGAGGCCTATTCTGGGTCTGAAGAGTCCACCCTGCTCTCCAGCAACTCATCCTCTCAGCACACACTTTGCCTGCACGCATGGAAACCGCCTCTCTCCACGAATGCCTTCACCTGCTAGGAAACACACCATGTCACTCAGCCAAAGGAGAGCACAGGCAAAGTCAACCGAAGCCCCCATTTTCAAGATTTGGCCTTCTGCTGCTCCACAGCCTCCGGTGGCACGCTGCATGTGCGTCACTTCTCGGCAGACAAGGCCGAAGTCCGGGCATCCAGGGCCCCAGTCGTCCAGAGTCTACGGATGGCGGCATACGGATCGCCTCTTTGCCTCGTACAGCAGGGAGGCCTGGGCCCTAGACTGGCTCCGCTAGAGCTCCACGACCTCCGCTATTTTCCCTGACCTTCGGCCCATGCCCTCGTGAGTGTGTCATCTCTGGTTACACTTCTCTTCCGACCACACGGAATCCGCCACCTGCGGATACCTGAGCGTGGAAATCAACATCTATCACTGGCTGCAGTGTCACAGGTCCCTAGGTGTCTAGGCTCAGGCTGACCTTGGCTGTCTTCTGCCCAAGAAGGGAGCCTAATCCTTCCAAGGAAATGAGGCCACGTGCTCACTGGCCTTCATCCTTTCTTCCATCCACACAGCGGTCTAGATGAGGGAAAAGAGGCCAGGTAGGCCAGGTGAAGGCTGAGTGCGTGGCCTAAGGCTTCTTTCCCAATCACCATGGAGACAGCCACCGCAAGGCTGGCCGGAACTTCTGACGGGGACGGGTCACAAACACTCAGCCAATAGGAGAGGTCCAGCCTAACCGGCCAGTTCCGCAGAGCCCTCCATTTTACCCATGGACAGACAACGGCCCCTTGCGTCTTTGGCCACAAAATCCAGGGCACCCAGGGAGTAACTTCACACTAGGCAACCCCCGATGTGAACACGTTCCACACACTGGGACAGCAGGCAGGTACCTCTTTTCCACTTACGCTAGGATGTCAGTAGGCAAGGCGCCCTTCCTCAGCATCTATGGCCTCTCTGTATGTGTTGGTTCAGAGCAATCTCTTCATTCTACCCCTGAGACACATGACAAGTATGAGGGGCCTGAGAGAGAGCCTAGAGATGGAACGGGGGAGGCTTCTGGCTGTACTGCTTCCCCGCGGGTAGAGAATAGCAGGTAGTCTCTCTGGAAGGTCTTAGCTTCTGTTGATTGACATACGCAATACAGTGGGGCGGACCGTGGCCAGGTGGAGCTTGTGGGCAGATGCAACCTCTCCGGCGACGAATAATTCCGCTGCTGCTTTGTACGGTGAAAACCTCCCCCCGCCAAGTGGGATGGGTAGAGAACATTGACCCACACCCGCCAGGGGCCTTTCCTGGGACTAAAGATCCCAACACGGTCTCAACGCCGTCACCCTCTCAGCACACACCTTTCCTGCACACATAATCCTGCCTTTCTCCGTCAGGGCCCTATCCTACCAGGAAAAAAAGCAAGCCGCTCAAAAAGGCCGATGCCAGGGAAATCGAGGAAACACTGCCATTTTCCCCATTTTTGCTGTCTACATGTCCCCGCCTCCGGTGCAAGGCTGCTTATGTGGCCGGGCTCCGAAGGCGAGGCCGAAATCCTGGCAGCCTGGGCCCCAGCAGTCCAATGCTTTATGGACGTGGGGACACGGATGACCTGTTTGCCACATACAGGAGGGTTCCCTGGGCCCTTCACTGGCTCGCCATTCAGCTCCACGACGTCCACTACTGGCCCTGGCCTTTGCTTTGGCTGCTGCCCCATTGAACGTGTGCTCCGGAGCCATCTTTCTCCACCCACCACTCTCATTCTGCCACCAGGGGATATGTGAGTGTGGGAGTCACCATTTGTCACTGGCAGCAGTCTCACAAGTCACTAGACTTCCAGGTACCCGCTGACCTAGGCTGCCTTCTGCCCTAGGCAAGGTCCCGAATCCTGCATCCCACAGGCTGACACCTGGGCACTGGCGGACCTTCATTTTTATCAACACAGAGGTCCGAGTGAGGGTCAGCAGGCCAGGTAGGTGAAGTCAAGGCCGGGTGGGCGGGGCTAAGGCATCTTTGCCATTGCCATGGAGACAGTCCCCCCACCGCAAGAGTGGGCGGAGCTTAGGATGGGCCTGGTGACAGGACTCAGCCAATGGCAGAGATCCGGCCCACCAGGCAGATGACACAGGGCCCTCCATTGTGACCTATGACACCTAGTGGCCACAGGGTTGGAGCACACCCTGGGAAAGGCTACGCAGGCACAAGGGAGGCCCTGGTGCGGACTGCTTCAGGGCAGTGGCAGAGCAGGCCAGATACCTCTTTCCCACTTTCCTCAGGATATCAGTACGCAAGGCATCCCCACGCAGCAGCTCTTGCCTCTCTCTCTCTCTGGATGTGTTCATTCTCTGAAATCTCCTTCCTCCTCCCCCTGAGTCACTTCACAGCTTGGAGTGCCTGACAGAGTGCCCAGAGACAAAAGAGCAAAGGGGGAAGGCCTCTGGCTCTACTGGTTGCCCATGGGCAGAGAAGTTCTGCTAGTCTATCTGGAAGGTCTAGAGAGTAGGGATTGATTGGGGAGCTACATCACGGGCGGACCTGGCCAGGTGAAGCTTGCTGACATGTGGCAGCCTCTCCGGAGACTACTAATTCCGCTGCTAACATTCTATGCAAATACCCGGCTGAGTGCCATGGGCAGAAAACATTGACACAGACCTGCCAGAGGCCTATTCTGGGTCTGAAGAGTCCACCCTGCTCTCCAGCAACTCATCCTCTCAGCACACACTTTGCCTGCACGCATGGAAACCGCCTCTCTCCACGAATGCCTTCACCTGCTAGGAAACACACCATGTCACTCAGCCAAAGGAGAGCACAGGCAAAGTCAACCGAAGCCCCCATTTTCAAGATTTGGCCTTCTGCTGCTCCACAGCCTCCGGTGGCACGCTGCATGTGCGTCACTTCTCGGCAGACAAGGCCGAAGTCCGGGCATCCAGGGCCCCAGTCGTCCAGAGTCTACGGATGGCGGCATATGGATCGCCTCTTTGCCTCGTACAGCAGGGAGGCCTGGGCCCTAGACTGGCTCCGCTAGAGCTCCACGACCTCAGCTATTTTCCCTGACCTTCGGCCCATGCCCTCGTGAGTGTGTCATCTCTGGTTACACTTCTCTTCCGACCACACGGAATCCGCCACCTGCGGATACCTGAGCGTGGAAATCAACATCTATCACTGGCTGCAGTGTCACAGGTCCCTAGGTGTCTAGGCTCAGGCTGACCTTGGCTGTCTTCTGCCCAAGAAGGGAGCCTAATCCTTCCAAGGAAATGAGGCCACGTGCTCACTGGCCTTCATCCTTTCTTTCATCCACACAGCGGTCTAGATGAGGGGAAAGAGGCCAGGTAGGCCAGGTGAAGGCTGAGTGCGGGGCCTAAGGCTTCTTTCCCAATCACCATGGAGACAGCCACCGCAAGGCTGGCCGGAACTTCTGACGGGGACGGGTCACAAACACTCAGCCAATAGGAGAGGTCCAGCCTAACCGGCCAGTTCCGCAGAGCCCTCCATTTTACCCATGGACAGACAACGGCCCCTTGCGTCTTTGGCCACAAAATCCAGGGCACCCAGGGAGTAACTTCACACTAGGCAACCCCCGATGTGAACACGTTCCACACACTGGGACAGCAGGCAGGTACCTCTTTTCCACTTACGCTAGGATGTCAGTAGGCAAGGCGCCCTTCCTCAGCATCTATGGCCTCTCTGTATGTGTTGGTTCAGAGGAATCTCTTCATTCTACCCCTGAGACACATGACAAGTATGAGGGGCCTGAGAGAGAGCCTAGAGATGGAACGGGGGAGGCTTCTGGCTGTACTGCTTCCCCGCGGGTAGAGAATAGCAGGTAGTCTCTCTGGAAGGTCTTAGCTTCTGTTGATTGACATACGCAATACAGTGGGGCGGACCGTGGCCAGGTGGAGCTTGTGGGCAGATGCAACCTCTCCGGCGACGAATAATTCCGCTGCTGCTTTGTACGGTGAAAACCTCCCCCCGCCAAGTGGGATGGGTAGAGAACATTGACCCACACCCGCCAGGGGCCTTTCCTGGGACTAAAGATCCCAACACGGTCTCAACGCCGTCACCCTCTCAGCACACACCTTTCCTGCACACATAATCCTGCCTTTCTCCGTCAGGGCCCTATCCTACCAGGAAAAAAAGCAAGCCGCTCAAAAAGGCCGATGCCAGGGAAATCGAGGAAACACTGCCATTTTCCCCATTTTTGCTGTCTACATGTCCCCGCCTCCGGTGCAAGGCTGCGTATGTGGCCGGGCTCCGAAGGCAAGGCCGAAATCCTGGCAGCCTGGGCCCGAGCAGTCCAATGCTTTATGGACGTGGGGACACGGATGACCTGTTTGCCACATACAGGAGGGTTCCCTGGGCCCTTCACTGGCTCGCCATTCAGCTCCACGACGTCCACTACTGGCCCTGGCCTTTGCTTTGGCTGCTGCCCCATTGAACGTGTGCTCCGCAGCCATCTTTCTCCACCCACCACTCTCATTCTGCCACCAGGGGATATGTGAGTGTGGGAGTCACCATCTGTCACTGGCAGCAGTCTCACAAGTCACTAGACTTCCAGGTACCCGCTGACCTAGGCTGCCTTCTGCCCTAGGCAAGGTCCCGAATCCTGCATCCCACAGGCTGACACCTGGGCACTGGCGGACCTTCATTTTTATCAACACAGAGGTCCGAGTGAGGGTCAGCAGGCCAGGTAGGTGAAGTCAAGGCCGGGTGGGCGGGGCTAAGGCATCTTTGCCATTGCCATGGAGACAGTCCCCCCACCGCAAGAGTGGGCGGAGCTTAGGATGGGCCTGGTGACAGGACTCAGCCAATGGCAGAGATCCGGCCCACCAGGCAGATGACACAGGGCCCTCCATTGTGACCTATGACACCTAGTGGCCACAGGGTTGGAGCACACCCTGGGAAAGGCTACGCAGGCACAAGGGAGGCCCTGGTGCGGACTGCTTCAGGGCAGTGGCAGAGCAGGCCAGATACCTCTTTCCCACTTTCCTCAGGATATCAGTACGCAAGGCATCCCCACGCAGCAGCTCTTGCCTCTCTCTCTCTCTGGATGTGTTCATTCTCTGAAATCTCCTTCCTCCTCCCCCTGAGTCACTTCACAGCTTGGAGTGCCTGACAGAGTGCCCAGAGACAAAAGAGCAAAGGGGGAAGGCCTCTGGCTCTACTGGTTGCCCATGGGCAGAGAAGTTCTGCTAGTCTATCTGGAAGGTCTAGAGAGTAGGGATTGATTGGGGAGCTACATCACGGGCGGACCTGGCCAGGTGAAGCTTGCTGACATGTGGCAGCCTCTCCGGAGACTACTAATTCCGCTGCTAACATTCTATGCAAATACCCGGCTGAGTGCCATGGGCAGAAAACATTGACACAGACCTGCCAGAGGCCTATTCTGGGTCTGAAGAGTCCACCCTGCTCTCCAGCAACTCATCCTCTCAGCACACACTTTGCCTGCACGCATGGAAACCGCCTCTCTCCACGAATGCCTTCACCTGCTAGGAAACACACCATGTCACTCAGCCAAAGGAGAGCACAGGCAAAGTCAACCGAAGCCCCCATTTTCAAGATTTGGCCTTCTGCTGCTCCACAGCCTCCGGTGGCACGCTGCATGTGCGTCACTTCTCAGCAGACAAGGCCGAAGTCCGGGCATCCAGGGCCCCAGTCGTCCAGAGTCTACGGATGGCGGCATATGGATCGCCTCTTTGCCTCGTACAGCAGGGAGGCCTGGGCCCTAGACTGGCTCCGCTAGAGCTCCACGACCTCAGCTATTTTCCCTGACCTTCGGCCCATGCCCTCGTGAGTGTGTCATCTCTGGTTACACTTCTCTTCCGACCACACGGAATCCGCCACCTGCGGATACCTGAGCGTGGAAATCAACATCTATCACTGGCTGCAGTGTCACAGGTCCCTAGGTGTCTAGGCTCAGGCTGACCTTGGCTGTCTTCTGCCCAAGAAGGGAGCCTAATCCTTCCAAGGAAATGAGGCCACGTGCTCACTGGCCTTCATCCTTTCTTTCATCCACACAGCGGTCTAGATGAGGGGAAAGAGGCCAGGTAGGCCAGGTGAAGGCTGAGTGCGGGGCCTAAGGCTTCTTTCCCAATCACCATGGAGACAGCCACCGCAAGGCTGGCCGGAACTTCTGACGGGGACGGGTCACAAACACTCAGCCAATAGGAGAGGTCCAGCCTAACCGGCCAGTTCCGCAGAGCCCTCCATTTTACCCATGGACAGACAACGGCCCCTTGCGTCTTTGGCCACAAAATCCAGGGCACCCAGGGAGTAACTTCACACTAGGCAACCCCCGATGTGAACACGTTCCACACACTGGGACAGCAGGCAGGTACCTCTTTTCCACTTACGCTAGGATGTCAGTAGGCAAGGCGCCCTTCCTCAGCATCTATGGCCTCTCTGTATGTGTTGGTTCAGAGGAATCTCTTCATTCTACCCCTGAGACACATGACAAGTATGAGGGGCCTGAGAGAGAGCCTAGAGATGGAACGGGGGAGGCTTCTGGCTGTACTGCTTCCCCGCGGGTAGAGAATAGCAGGTAGTCTCTCTGGAAGGTCTTAGCTTCTGTTGATTGACATACGCAATACAGTGGGGCGGACCGTGGCCAGGTGGAGCTTGTGGGCAGATGCAACCTCTCCGGCGACGAATAATTCCGCTGCTGCTTTGTACGGTGAAAACCTCCCCCCGCCAAGTGGGATGGGTAGAGAACATTGACCCACACCCGCCAGGGGCCTTTCCTGGGACTAAAGATCCCAACACGGTCTCAACGCCGTCACCCTCTCAGCACACACCTTTCCTGCACACATAATCCTGCCTTTCTCCGTCAGGGCCCTATCCTACCAGGAAAAAAAGCAAGCCGCTCAAAAAGGCCGATGCCAGGGAAATCGAGGAAACACTGCCATTTTCCCCATTTTTGCTGTCTACATGTCCCCGCCTCCGGTGCAAGGCTGCGTATGTGGCCGGGCTCCGAAGGCGAGGCCGAAATCCTGGCAGCCTGGGCCCCAGCAGTCCAATGCTTTATGGACGTGGGGACACGGATGACCTGTTTGCCACATACAGGAGGGTTCCCTGGGCCCTTCACTGGCTCGCCATTCAGCTCCACGACGTCCACTACTGGCCCTGGCCTTTGCTTTGGCTGCTGCCCCATTGAACGTGTGCTCCGGAGCCATCTTTCTCCACCCACCACTCTCATTCTGCCACCAGGGGATATGTGAGTGTGGGAGTCACCATTTGTCACTGGCAGCAGTCTCACAAGTCACTAGACTTCCAGGTACCCGCTGACCTAGGCTGCCTTCTGCCCTAGGCAAGGTCCCGAATCCTGCATCCCACAGGCTGACACCTGGGCACTGGCGGACCTTCATTTTTATCAACACAGAGGTCCGAGTGAGGGTCAGCAGGCCAGGTAGGTGAAGTCAAGGCCGGGTGGGCGGGGCTAAGGCATCTTTGCCATTGCCATGGAGACAGTCCCCCCACCGCAAGAGTGGGCGGAGCTTAGGATGGGCCTGGTGACAGGACTCAGCCAATGGCAGAGATCCGGCCCACCAGGCAGATGACACAGGGCCCTCCATTGTGACCTATGACACCTAGTGGCCACAGGGTTGGAGCACACCCTGGGAAAGGCTACGCAGGCACAAGGGAGGCCCTGGTGCGGACTGCTTCAGGGCAGTGGCAGAGCAGGCCAGATACCTCTTTCCCACTTTCCTCAGGATATCAGTACGCAAGGCATCCCCACGCAGCAGCTCTTGCCTCTCTCTCTCTCTGGATGTGTTCATTCTCTGAAATCTCCTTCCTCCTCCCCCTGAGTCACTTCACAGCTTGGAGTGCCTGACAGAGTGCCCAGAGACAAAAGAGCAAAGGGGGAAGGCCTCTGGCTCTACTGGTTGCCCATGGGCAGAGAAGTTCTGCTAGTCTATCTGGAAGGTCTAGAGAGTAGGGATTGATTGGGGAGCTACATCACGGGCGGACCTGGCCAGGTGAAGCTTGCTGACATGTGGCAGCCTCTCCGGAGACTATTAATTCCGCTCCTAACATTCTATGCAAATACCCGGCTGAGTGCCATGGGCAGAAAACATTGACACAGACCTGCCAGAGGCCTATTCTGGGTCTGAAGAGTCCACCCTGCTCTCCAGCAACTCATCCTCTCAGCACACACTTTGCCTGCACGCATGGAAACCGCCTCTCTCCACGAATGCCTTCACCTGCTAGGAAACACACCATGTCACTCAGCCAAAGGAGAGCACAGGCAAAGTCAACCGAAGCCCCCATTTTCAAGATTTGGCCTTCTGCTGCTCCACAGCCTCCGGTGGCACGCTGCATGTGCGTCACTTCTCGGCAGACAAGGCCGAAGTCCGGGCATCCAGGGCCCCAGTCGTCCAGAGTCTACGGATGGCGGCATATGGATCGCCTCTTTGCCTCGTACAGCAGGGAGGCCTGGGCCCTAGACTGGCTCCGCTAGAGCTCCACGACCTCAGCTATTTTCCCTGACCTTCGGCCCATGCCCTCGTGAGTGTGTCATCTCTGGTTACACTTCTCTTCCGACCACACGGAATCCGCCACCTGCGGATACCTGAGCGTGGAAATCAACATCTATCACTGGCTGCAGTGTCACAGGTCCCTAGGTGTCTAGGCTCAGGCTGACCTTGGCTGTCTTCTGCCCAAGAAGGGAGCCTAATCCTTCCAAGGAAATGAGGCCACGTGCTCACTGGCCTTCATCCTTTCTTTCATCCACACAGCGGTCTAGATGAGGGGAAAGAGGCCAGGTAGGCCAGGTGAAGGCTGAGTGCGGGGCCTAAGGCTTCTTTCCCAATCACCATGGAGACAGCCACCGCAAGGCTGGCCGGAACTTCTGACGGGGACGGGTCACAAACACTCAGCCAATAGGAGAGGTCCAGCCTAACCGGCCAGTTCCGCAGAGCCCTCCATTTTACCCATGGACAGACAACGGCCCCTTGCGTCTTTGGCCACAAAATCCAGGGCACCCAGGGAGTAACTTCACACTAGGCAACCCCCGATGTGAACACGTTCCACACACTGGGACAGCAGGCAGGTACCTCTTTTCCACTTACGCTAGGATGTCAGTAGGCAAGGCGCCCTTCCTCAGCATCTATGGCCTCTCTGTATGTGTTGGTTCAGAGGAATCTCTTCATTCTACCCCTGAGACACATGACAAGTATGAGGGGCCTGAGAGAGAGCCTAGAGATGGAACGGGGGAGGCTTCTGGCTGTACTGCTTCCCCGCGGGTAGAGAATAGCAGGTAGTCTCTCTGGAAGGTCTTAGCTTCTGTTGATTGACATACGCAATACAGTGGGGCGGACCGTGGCCAGGTGGAGCTTGTGGGCAGATGCAACCTCTCCGGCGACGAATAATTCCGCTGCTGCTTTGTACGGTGAAAACCTCCCCCCGCCAAGTGGGATGGGTAGAGAACATTGACCCACACCCGCCAGGGGCCTTTCCTGGGACTAAAGATCCCAACACGGTCTCAACGCCGTCACCCTCTCAGCACACACCTTTCCTGCACACATAATCCTGCCTTTCTCCGTCAGGGCCCTATCCTACCAGGAAAAAAAGCAAGCCGCTCAAAAAGGCCGATGCCAGGGAAATCGAGGAAACACTGCCATTTTCCCCATTTTTGCTGTCTACATGTCCCCGCCTCCGGTGCAAGGCTGCGTATGTGGCCGGGCTCCGAAGGCGAGGCCGAAATCCTGGCAGCCTGGGCCCCAGCAGTCCAATGCTTTATGGACGTGGGGACACGGATGACCTGTTTGCCACATACAGGAGGGTTCCCTGGGCCCTTCACTGGCTCGCCATTCAGCTCCACGACGTCCACTACTGGCCCTGGCCTTTGCTTTGGCTGCTGCCCCATTGAACGTGTGCTCCGCAGCCATCTTTCTCCACCCACCACTCTCATTCTGCCACCAGGGGATATGTGAGTGTGGGAGTCACCATCTGTCACTGGCAGCAGTCTCACAAGTCACTAGACTTCCAGGTACCCGCTGACCTAGGCTGCCTTCTGCCCTAGGCAAGGTCCCGAATCCTGCATCCCACAGGCTGACACCTGGGCACTGGCGGACCTTCATTTTTATCAACACAGAGGTCCGAGTGAGGGTCAGCAGGCCAGGTAGGTGAAGTCAAGGCCGGGTGGGCGGGGCTAAGGCATCTTTGCCATTGCCATGGAGACAGTCCCCCCACCGCAAGAGTGGGCGGAGCTTAGGATGGGCCTGGTGACAGGACTCAGCCAATGGCAGAGATCCGGCCCACCAGGCAGATGACACAGGGCCCTCCATTGTGACCTATGACACCTAGTGGCCACAGGGTTGGAGCACACCCTGGGAAAGGCTACGCAGGCACAAGGGAGGCCCTGGTGCGGACTGCTTCAGGGCAGTGGCAGAGCAGGCCAGATACCTCTTTCCCACTTTCCTCAGGATATCAGTACGCAAGGCATCCCCACGCAGCAGCTCTTGCCTCTCTCTCTCTCTGGATGTGTTCATTCTCTGAAATCTCCTTCCTCCTCCCCCTGAGTCACTTCACAGCTTGGAGTGCCTGACAGAGTGCCCAGAGACAAAAGAGCAAAGGGGGAAGGCCTCTGGCTCTACTGGTTGCCCATGGGCAGAGAAGTTCTGCTAGTCTATCTGGAAGGTCTAGAGAGTAGGGATTGATTGGGGAGCTACATCACGGGCGGACCTGGCCAGGTGAAGCTTGCTGACATGTGGCAGCCTCTCCGGAGACTACTAATTCCGCTGCTAACATTCTATGCAAATACCCGGCTGAGTGCCATGGGCAGAAAACATTGACACAGACCTGCCAGAGGCCTATTCTGGGTCTGAAGAGTCCACCCTGCTCTCCAGCAACTCATCCTCTCAGCACACACTTTGCCTGCACGCATGGAAACCGCCTCTCTCCACGAATGCCTTCACCTGCTAGGAAACACACCATGTCACTCAGCCAAAGGAGAGCACAGGCAAAGTCAACCGAAGCCCCCATTTTCAAGATTTGGCCTTCTGCTGCTCCACAGCCTCCGGTGGCACGCTGCATGTGCGTCACTTCTCAGCAGACAAGGCCGAAGTCCGGGCATCCAGGGCCCCAGTCGTCCAGAGTCTACGGATGGCGGCATATGGATCGCCTCTTTGCCTCGTACAGCAGGGAGGCCTGGGCCCTAGACTGGCTCCGCTAGAGCTCCACGACCTCAGCTATTTTCCCTGACCTTCGGCCCATGCCCTCGTGAGTGTGTCATCTCTGGTTACACTTCTCTTCCGACCACACGGAATCCGCCACCTGCGGATACCTGAGCGTGGAAATCAACATCTATCACTGGCTGCAGTGTCACAGGTCCCTAGGTGTCTAGGCTCAGGCTGACCTTGGCTGTCTTCTGCCCAAGAAGGGAGCCTAATCCTTCCAAGGAAATGAGGCCACGTGCTCACTGGCCTTCATCCTTTCTTTCATCCACACAGCGGTCTAGATGAGGGGAAAGAGGCCAGGTAGGCCAGGTGAAGGCTGAGTGCGGGGCCTAAGGCTTCTTTCCCAATCACCATGGAGACAGCCACCGCAAGGCTGGCCGGAACTTCTGACGGGGACGGGTCACAAACACTCAGCCAATAGGAGAGGTCCAGCCTAACCGGCCAGTTCCGCAGAGCCCTCCATTTTACCCATGGACAGACAACGGCCCCTTGCGTCTTTGGCCACAAAATCCAGGGCACCCAGGGAGTAACTTCACACTAGGCAACCCCCGATGTGAACACGTTCCACACACTGGGACAGCAGGCAGGTACCTCTTTTCCACTTACGCTAGGATGTCAGTAGGCAAGGCGCCCTTCCTCAGCATCTATGGCCTCTCTGTATGTGTTGGTTCAGAGGAATCTCTTCATTCTACCCCTGAGACACATGACAAGTATGAGGGGCCTGAGAGAGAGCCTAGAGATGGAACGGGGGAGGCTTCTGGCTGTACTGCTTCCCCGCGGGTAGAGAATAGCAGGTAGTCTCTCTGGAAGGTCTTAGCTTCTGTTGATTGACATACGCAATACAGTGGGGCGGACCGTGGCCAGGTGGAGCTTGTGGGCAGATGCAACCTCTCCGGCGACGAATAATTCCGCTGCTGCTTTGTACGGTGAAAACCTCCCCCCGCCAAGTGGGATGGGTAGAGAACATTGACCCACACCCGCCAGGGGCCTTTCCTGGGACTAAAGATCCCAACACGGTCTCAACGCCGTCACCCTCTCAGCACACACCTTTCCTGCACACATAATCCTGCCTTTCTCCGTCAGGGCCCTATCCTACCAGGAAAAAAAGCAAGCCGCTCAAAAAGGCCGATGCCAGGGAAATCGAGGAAACACTGCCATTTTCCCCATTTTTGCTGTCTACATGTCCCCGCCTCCGGTGCAAGGCTGCGTATGTGGCCGGGCTCCGAAGGCGAGGCCGAAATCCTGGCAGCCTGGGCCCCAGCAGTCCAATGCTTTATGGACGTGGGGACACGGATGACCTGTTTGCCACATACAGGAGGGTTCCCTGGGCCCTTCACTGGCTCGCCATTCAGCTCCACGACGTCCACTACTGGCCCTGGCCTTTGCTTTGGCTGCTGCCCCATTGAACGTGTGCTCCGGAGCCATCTTTCTCCACCCACCACTCTCATTCTGCCACCAGGGGATATGTGAGTGTGGGAGTCACCATTTGTCACTGGCAGCAGTCTCACAAGTCACTAGACTTCCAGGTACCCGCTGACCTAGGCTGCCTTCTGCCCTAGGCAAGGTCCCGAATCCTGCATCCCACAGGCTGACACCTGGGCACTGGCGGACCTTCATTTTTATCAACACAGAGGTCCGAGTGAGGGTCAGCAGGCCAGGTAGGTGAAGTCAAGGCCGGGTGGGCGGGGCTAAGGCATCTTTGCCATTGCCATGGAGACAGTCCCCCCACCGCAAGAGTGGGCGGAGCTTAGGATGGGCCTGGTGACAGGACTCAGCCAATGGCAGAGATCCGGCCCACCAGGCAGATGACACAGGGCCCTCCATTGTGACCTATGACACCTAGTGGCCACAGGGTTGGAGCACACCCTGGGAAAGGCTACGCAGGCACAAGGGAGGCCCTGGTGCGGACTGCTTCAGGGCAGTGGCAGAGCAGGCCAGATACCTCTTTCCCACTTTCCTCAGGATATCAGTACGCAAGGCATCCCCACGCAGCAGCTCTTGCCTCTCTCTCTCTCTGGATGTGTTCATTCTCTGAAATCTCCTTCCTCCTCCCCCTGAGTCACTTCACAGCTTGGAGTGCCTGACAGAGTGCCCAGAGACAAAAGAGCAAAGGGGGAAGGCCTCTGGCTCTACTGGTTGCCCATGGGCAGAGAAGTTCTGCTAGTCTATCTGGAAGGTCTAGAGAGTAGGGATTGATTGGGGAGCTACATCACGGGCGGACCTGGCCAGGTGAAGCTTGCTGACATGTGGCAGCCTCTCCGGAGACTACTAATTCCGCTGCTAACATTCTATGCAAATACCCGGCTGAGTGCCATGGGCAGAAAACATTGACACAGACCTGCCAGAGGCCTATTCTGGGTCTGAAGAGTCCACCCTGCTCTCCAGCAACTCATCCTCTCAGCACACACTTTGCCTGCACGCATGGAAACCGCCTCTCTCCACGAATGCCTTCACCTGCTAGGAAACACACCATGTCACTCAGCCAAAGGAGAGCACAGGCAAAGTCAACCGAAGCCCCCATTTTCAAGATTTGGCCTTCTGCTGCTCCACAGCCTCCGGTGGCACGCTGCATGTGCGTCACTTCTCGGCAGACAAGGCCGAAGTCCGGGCATCCAGGGCCCCAGTCGTCCAGAGTCTACGGATGGCGGCATATGGATCGCCTCTTTGCCTCGTACAGCAGGGAGGCCTGGGCCCTAGACTGGCTCCGCTAGAGCTCCACGACCTCAGCTATTTTCCCTGACCTTCGGCCCATGCCCTCGTGAGTGTGTCATCTCTGGTTACACTTCTCTTCCGACCACACGGAATCCGCCACCTGCGGATACCTGAGCGTGGAAATCAACATCTATCACTGGCTGCAGTGTCACAGGTCCCTAGGTGTCTAGGCTCAGGCTGACCTTGGCTGTCTTCTGCCCAAGAAGGGAGCCTAATCCTTCCAAGGAAATGAGGCCACGTGCTCACTGGCCTTCATCCTTTCTTTCATCCACACAGCGGTCTAGATGAGGGGAAAGAGGCCAGGTAGGCCAGGTGAAGGCTGAGTGCGGGGCCTAAGGCTTCTTTCCCAATCACCATGGAGACAGCCACCGCAAGGCTGGCCGGAACTTCTGACGGGGACGGGTCACAAACACTCAGCCAATAGGAGAGGTCCAGCCTAACCGGCCAGTTCCGCAGAACCCTCCATTTTACCCATGGACAGACAACGGCCCCTTGCGTCTTTGGCCACAAAATCCAGGGCACCCAGGGAGTAACTTCACACTAGGCAACCCCCGATGTGAACACGTTCCACACACTGGGACAGCAGGCAGGTACCTCTTTTCCACTTACGCTAGGATGTCAGTAGGCAAGGCGCCCTTCCTCAGCATCTATGGCCTCTCTGTATGTGTTGGTTCAGAGGAATCTCTTCATTCTACCCCTGAGACACATGACAAGTATGAGGGGCCTGAGAGAGAGCCTAGAGATGGAACGGGGGAGGCTTCTGGCTGTACTGCTTCCCCGCGGGTAGAGAATAGCAGGTAGTCTCTCTGGAAGGTCTTAGCTTCTGTTGATTGACATACGCAATACAGTGGGGCGGACCGTGGCCAGGTGGAGCTTGTGGGCAGATGCAACCTCTCCGGCGACGAATAATTCCGCTGCTGCTTTGTACGGTGAAAACCTCCCCCCGCCAAGTGGGATGGGTAGAGAACATTGACCCACACCCGCCAGGGGCCTTTCCTGGGACTAAAGATCCCAACACGGTCTCAACGCCGTCACCCTCTCAGCACACACCTTTCCTGCACACATAATCCTGCCTTTCTCCGTCAGGGCCCTATCCTACCAGGAAAAAAAGCAAGCCGCTCAAAAAGGCCGATGCCAGGGAAATCGAGGAAACACTGCCATTTTCCCCATTTTTGCTGTCTACATGTCCCCGCCTCCGGTGCAAGGCTGCGTATGTGGCCGGGCTCCGAAGGCGAGGCCGAAATCCTGGCAGCCTGGGCCCCAGCAGTCCAATGCTTTATGGACGTGGGGACACGGATGACCTGTTTGCCACATACAGGAGGGTTCCCTGGGCCCTTCACTGGCTCGCCATTCAGCTCCACGACGTCCACTACTGGCCCTGGCCTTTGCTTTGGCTGCTGCCCCATTGAACGTGTGCTCCGCAGCCATCTTTCTCCACCCACCACTCTCATTCTGCCACCAGGGGATATGTGAGTGTGGGAGTCACCATTTGTCACTGGCAGCAGTCTCACAAGTCACTAGACTTCCAGGTACCCGCTGACCTAGGCTGCCTTCTGCCCTAGGCAAGGTCCCGAATCCTGCATCCCACAGGCTGACACCTGGGCACTGGCGGACCTTCATTTTTATCAACACAGAGGTCCGAGTGAGGGTCAGCAGGCCAGGTAGGTGAAGTCAAGGCCGGGTGGGCGGGGCTAAGGCATCTTTGCCATTGCCATGGAGACAGTCCCCCCACCGCAAGAGTGGGCGGAGCTTAGGATGGGCCTGGTGACAGGACTCAGCCAATGGCAGAGATCCGGCCCACCAGGCAGATGACACAGGGCCCTCCATTGTGACCTATGACACCTAGTGGCCACAGGGTTGGAGCACACCCTGGGAAAGGCTACGCAGGCACAAGGGAGGCCCTGGTGCGGACTGCTTCAGGGCAGTGGCAGAGCAGGCCAGATACCTCTTTCCCACTTTCCTCAGGATATCAGTACGCAAGGCATCCCCACGCAGCAGCTCTTGCCTCTCTCTCTCTCTGGATGTGTTCATTCTCTGAAATCTCCTTCCTCCTCCCCCTGAGTCACTTCACAGCTTGGAGTGCCTGACAGAGTGCCCAGAGACAAAAGAGCAAAGGGGGAAGGCCTCTGGCTCTACTGGTTGCCCATGGGCAGAGAAGTTCTGCTAGTCTATCTGGAAGGTCTAGAGAGTAGGGATTGATTGGGGAGCTACATCACGGGCGGACCTGGCCAGGTGAAGCTTGCTGACATGTGGCAGCCTCTCCGGAGACTATTAATTCCGCTCCTAACATTCTATGCAAATACCCGGCTGAGTGCCATGGGCAGAAAACATTGACACAGACCTGCCAGAGGCCTATTCTGGGTCTGAAGAGTCCACCCTGCTCTCCAGCAACTCATCCTCTCAGCACACACTTTGCCTGCACGCATGGAAACCGCCTCTCTCCACGAATGCCTTCACCTGCTAGGAAACACACCATGTCACTCAGCCAAAGGAGAGCACAGGCAAAGTCAACCGAAGCCCCCATTTTCAAGATTTGGCCTTCTGCTGCTCCACAGCCTCCGGTGGCACGCTGCATGTGCGTCACTTCTCGGCAGACAAGGCCGAAGTCCGGGCATCCAGGGCCCCAGTCGTCCAGAGTCTACGGATGGCGGCATATGGATCGCCTCTTTGCCTCGTACAGCAGGGAGGCCTGGGCCCTAGACTGGCTCCGCTAGAGCTCCACGACCTCAGCTATTTTCCCTGACCTTCGGCCCATGCCCTCGTGAGTGTGTCATCTCTGGTTACACTTCTCTTCCGACCACACGGAATCCGCCACCTGCGGATACCTGAGCGTGGAAGTCAACATCTATCACTGGCTGCAGTGTCACAGGTCCCTAGGTGTCTAGGCTCAGGCTGACCTTGGCTGTCTTCTGCCCAAGAAGGGAGCCTAATCCTTCCAAGGAAATGAGGCCACGTGCTCACTGGCCTTCATCCTTTCTTTCATCCACACAGCGGTCTAGATGAGGGGAAAGAGGCCAGGTAGGCCAGGTGAAGGCTGAGTGCGGGGCCTAAGGCTTCTTTCCCAATCACCATGGAGACAGCCACCGCAAGGCTGGCCGGAACTTCTGACGGGGACGGGTCACAAACACTCAGCCAATAGGAGAGGTCCAGCCTAACCGGCCAGTTCCGCAGAGCCCTCCATTTTACCCATGGACAGACAACGGCCCCTTGCGTCTTTGGCCACAAAATCCAGGGCCCCCAGGGACGAACTTCACACTAGGCAACCCCCGATGTGAACACGTTCCACACACTGGGACAGCAGGCAGGTACCTCTTTTCCACTTACGCTAGGATGTCAGTAGGCAAGGCGCCCTTCCTCAGCATCTATGGCCTCTCTGTATGTGTTGGTTCAGAGGAATCTCTTCATTCTACCCCTGAGACACATGACAAGTATGAGGGGCCTGAGAGAGAGCCTAGAGATGGAACGGGGGAGGCTTCTGGCTGTACTGCTTCCCCGCGGGTAGAGAATAGCAGGTAGTCTCTCTGGAAGGTCTTAGCTTCTGTTGATTGACATACGCAATACAGTGGGGCGGACCGTGGCCAGGTGGAGCTTGTGGGCAGATGCAACCTCTCCGGCGACGAATAATTCCGCTGCTGCTTTGTACGGTGAAAACCTCCCCCCGCCAAGTGGGATGGGTAGAGAACATTGACCCACACCCGCCAGGGGCCTTTCCTGGGACTAAAGATCCCAACACGGTCTCAACGCCGTCACCCTCTCAGCACACACCTTTCCTGCACACATAATCCTGCCTTTCTCCGTCAGGGCCCTATCCTACCAGGAAAAAAAGCAAGCCGCTCAAAAAGGCCGATGCCAGGGAAATCGAGGAAACACTGCCATTTTCCCCATTTTTGCTGTCTACATGTCCCCGCCTCCGGTGCAAGGCTGCGTATGTGGCCGGGCTCCGAAGGCGAGGCCGAAATCCTGGCAGCCTGGGCCCCAGCAGTCCAATGCTTTATTGACGTGGGGACACGGATGACCTGTTTGCCACATACAGGAGGGTTCCCTGGGCCCTTCACTGGCTCGCCATTCAGCTCCACGACGTCCACTACTGGCCCTGGCCTTTGCTTTGGCTGCTGCCCCATTGAACGTGTGCTCCGCAGCCATCTTTCTCCACCCACCACTCTCATTCTGCCACCAGGGGATATGTGAGTGTGGGAGTCACCATTTGTCACTGGCAGCAGTCTCACAAGTCACTAGACTTCCAGGTACCCGCTGACCTAGGCTGCCTTCTGCCCTAGGCAAGGTCCCGAATCCTGCATCCCACAGGCTGACACCTGGGCACTGGCGGACCTTCATTTTTATCAACACAGAGGTCCGAGTGAGGGTCAGCAGGCCAGGTAGGTGAAGTCAAGGCCGGGTGGGCGGGGCTAAGGCATCTTTGCCATTGCCATGGAGACAGTCCCCCCACCGGAAGAGTGGGCGGAGCTTAGGATGGGCCTGGTGACAGGACTCAGCCAATGGCAGAGATCCGGCCCACCAGGCAGATGACACAGGGCCCTCCATTGTGACCTATGACACCTAGTGGCCACAGGGTTGGAGCACACCCTGGGAAAGGCTACGCAGGCACAAGGGAGGCCCTGGTGCGGACTGCTTCAGGGCAGTGGCAGAGCAGGCCAGATACCTCTTTCCCACTTTCCTCAGGATATCAGTACGCAAGGCATCCCCACGCAGCAGCTCTTGCCTCTCTCTCTCTCTGGATGTGTTCATTCTCTGAAATCTCCTTCCTCCTCCCCCTGAGTCACTTCACAGCTTGGAGTGCCTGACAGAGTGCCCAGAGACAAAAGAGCAAAGGGGGAAGGCCTCTGGCTCTACTGGTTGCCCATGGGCAGAGAAGTTCTGCTAGTCTATCTGGAAGGTCTAGAGAGTAGGGATTGATTGGGGAGCTACATCACGGGCGGACCTGGCCAGGTGAAGCTTGCTGACATGTGGCAGCCTCTCCGGAGACTACTAATTCCGCTGCTAACATTCTATGCAAATACCCGGCTGAGTGCCATGGGCAGAAAACATTGACACAGACCTGCCAGAGGCCTATTCTGGGTCTGAAGAGTCCACCCTGCTCTCCAGCAACTCATCCTCTCAGCACACACTTTGCCTGCACGCATGGAAACCGCCTCTCTCCACGAATGCCTTCACCTGCTAGGAAACACACCATGTCACTCAGCCAAAGGAGAGCACAGGCAAAGTCAACCGAAGCCCCCATTTTCAAGATTTGGCCTTCTGCTGCTCCACAGCCTCCGGTGGCACGCTGCATGTGCGTCACTTCTCGGCAGACAAGGCCGAAGTCCGGGCATCCAGGGCCCCAGTCGTCCAGAGTCTACGGATGGCGGCATATGGATCGCCTCTTTGCCTCGTACAGCAGGGAGGCCTGGGCCCTAGACTGGCTCCGCTAGAGCTCCACGACCTCAGCTATTTTCCCTGACCTTCGGCCCATGCCCTCGTGAGTGTGTCATCTCTGGTTACACTTCTCTTCCGACCACACGGAATCCGCCACCTGCGGATACCTGAGCGTGGAAATCAACATCTATCACTGGCTGCAGTGTCACAGGTCCCTAGGTGTCTAGGCTCAGGCTGACCTTGGCTGTCTTCTGCCCAAGAAGGGAGCCTAATCCTTCCAAGGAAATGAGGCCACGTGCTCACTGGCCTTCATCCTTTCTTTCATCCACACAGCGGTCTAGATGAGGGGAAAGAGGCCAGGTAGGCCAGGTGAAGGCTGAGTGCGGGGCCTAAGGCTTCTTTCCCAATCACCATGGAGACAGCCACCGCAAGGCTGGCCGGAACTTCTGACGGGGACGGGTCACAAACACTCAGCCAATAGGAGAGGTCCAGCCTAACCGGCCAGTTCCGCAGAGCCCTCCATTTTACCCATGGACAGACAACGGCCCCTTGCGTCTTTGGCCACAAAATCCAGGGCACCCAGGGACGAACTTCACACTAGGCAACCCCCGATGTGAACACGTTCCACACACTGGGACAGCAGGCAGGTACCTCTTTTCCACTTACGCTAGGATGTCAGTAGGCAAGGCGCCCTTCCTCAGCATCTATGGCCTCTCTGTATGTGTTGGTTCAGAGGAATCTCTTCATTCTACCCCTGAGACACATGACAAGTATGAGGGGCCTGAGAGAGAGCCTAGAGATGGAACGGGGGAGGCTTCTGGCTGTACTGCTTCCCCGCGGGTAGAGAATAGCAGGTAGTCTCTCTGGAAGGTCTTAGCTTCTGTTGATTGACATACGCAATACAGTGGGGCGGACCGTGGCCAGGTGGAGCTTGTGGGCAGATGCAACCTCTCCGGCGACGAATAATTCCGCTGCTGCTTTGTACGGTGAAAACCTCCCCCCGCCAAGTGGGATGGGTAGAGAACATTGACCCACACCCGCCAGGGGCCTTTCCTGGGACTAAAGATCCCAACACGGTCTCAACGTCGTCACCCTCTCAGCACACACCTTTCCTGCACACATAATCCTGCCTTTCTCCGTCAGGGCCCTATCCTACCAGGAAAAAAAGCAAGCCGCTCAAAAAGGCCGATGCCAGGGAAATCGAGGAAACACTGCCATTTTCCCCATTTTTGCTGTCTACATGTCCCCGCCTCCGGTGCAAGGCTGCGTATGTGGCCGGGCTCCGAAGGCGAGGCCGAAATCCTGGCAGCCTGGGCCCCAGCAGTCCAATGCTTTATGGACGTGGGGACACGGATGACCTGTTTGCCACATACAGGAGGGTTCCCTGGGCCCTTCACTGGCTCGCCATTCAGCTCCACGACGTCCACTACTGGCCCTGGCCTTTGCTTTGGCTGCTGCCCCATTGAACGTGTGCTCCGGAGCCATCTTTCTCCACCCACCACTCTCATTCTGCCACCAGGGGATATGTGAGTTTGGGAGTCACCATTTGTCACTGGCAGCAGTCTCACAAGTCACTAGACTTCCAGGTACCCGCTGACCTAGGCTGCCTTCTGCCCTAGGCAAGGTCCCGAATCCTGCATCCCACAGGCTGACACCTGGGCACTGGCGGACCTTCATTTTTATCAACACAGAGGTCCGAGTGAGGGTCAGCAGGCCAGGTAGGTGAAGTCAAGGCCGGGTGGGCGGGGCTAAGGCATCTTTGCCATTGCCATGGAGACAGTCCCCCCACCGCAAGAGTGGGCGGAGCTTAGGATGGGCCTGGTGACAGGACTCAGCCAATGGCAGAGATCCGGCCCACCAGGCAGATGACACAGGGCCCTCCATTGTGACCTATGACACCTAGTGGCCACAGGGTTGGAGCACACCCTGGGAAAGGCTACGCAGGCACAAGGGAGGCCCTGGTGCGGACTGCTTCAGGGCAGTGGCAGAGCAGGCCAGATACCTCTTTCCCACTTTCCTCAGGATATCAGTACGCAAGGCATCCCCACGCAGCAGCTCTTGCCTCTCTCTCTCTCTGGATGTGTTCATTCTCTGAAATCTCCTTCCTCCTCCCCCTGAGTCACTTCACAGCTTGGAGTGCCTGACAGAGTGCCCAGAGACAAAAGAGCAAAGGGGGAAGGCCTCTGGCTCTACTGGTTGCCCATGGGCAGAGAAGTTCTGCTAGTCTATCTGGAAGGTCTAGAGAGTAGGGATTGATTGGGGAGCTACATCACGGGCGGACCTGGCCAGGTGAAGCTTGCTGACATGTGGCAGCCTCTCCGGAGACTACTAATTCCGCTGCTAACATTCTATGCAAATACCCGGCTGAGTGCCATGGGCAGAAAACATTGACACAGACCTGCCAGAGGCCTATTCTGGGTCTGAAGAGTCCACCCTGCTCTCCAGCAACTCATCCTCTCAGCACACACTTTGCCTGCACGCATGGAAACCGCCTCTCTCCACGAATGCCTTCACCTGCTAGGAAACACACCATGTCACTCAGCCAAAGGAGAGCACAGGCAAAGTCAACCGAAGCCCCCATTTTCAAGATTTGGCCTTCTGCTGCTCCACAGCCTCCGGTGGCACGCTGCATGTGCGTCACTTCTCGGCAGACAAGGCCGAAGTCCGGGCATCCAGGGCCCCAGTCGTCCAGAGTCTACGGATGGCGGCATATGGATCGCCTCTTTGCCTCGTACAGCAGGGAGGCCTGGGCCCTAGACTGGCTCCGCTAGAGCTCCACGACCTCAGCTATTTTCCCTGACCTTCGGCCCATGCCCTCGTGAGTGTGTCATCTCTGGTTACACTTCTCTTCCGACCACACGGAATCCGCCACCTGCGGATACCTGAGCGTGGAAGTCAACATCTATCACTGGCTGCAGTGTCACAGGTCCCTAGGTGTCTAGGCTCAGGCTGACCTTGGCTGTCTTCTGCCCAAGAAGGGAGCCTAATCCTTCCAAGGAAATGAGGCCACGTGCTCACTGGCCTTCATCCTTTCTTTCATCCACACAGCGGTCTAGATGAGGGGAAAGAGGCCAGGTAGGCCAGGTGAAGGCTGAGTGCGGGGCCTAAGGCTTCTTTCCCAATCACCATGGAGACAGCCACCGCAAGGCTGGCCGGAACTTCTGACGGGGACGGGTCACAAACACTCAGCCAATAGGAGAGGTCCAGCCTAACCGGCCAGTTCCGCAGAGCCCTCCATTTTACCCATGGACAGACAACGGCCCCTTGCGTCTTTGGCCACAAAATCCAGGGCACCCAGGGAGTAACTTCACACTAGGCAACCCCCGATGTGAACACGTTCCACACACTGGGACAGCAGGCAGGTACCTCTTTTCCACTTACGCTAGGATGTCAGTAGGCAAGGCGCCCTTCCTCAGCATCTATGGCCTCTCTGTATGTGTTGGTTCAGAGGAATCTCTTCATTCTACCCCTGAGACACATGACAAGTATGAGGGGCCTGAGAGAGAGCCTAGAGATGGAACGGGGGAGGCTTCTGGCTGTACTGCTTCCCCGCGGGTAGAGAATAGCAGGTAGTCTCTCTGGAAGGTCTTAGCTTCTGTTGATTGACATACGCAATACAGTGGGGCGGACCGTGGCCAGGTGGAGCTTGTGGGCAGATGCAACCTCTCCGGCGACGAATAATTCCGCTGCTGCTTTGTACGGTGAAAACCTCCCCCCGCCAAGTGGGATGGGTAGAGAACATTGACCCACACCCGCCAGGGGCCTTTCCTGGGACTAAAGATCCCAACACGGTCTCAACGCCGTCACCCTCTCAGCACACACCTTTCCTGCACACATAATCCTGCCTTTCTCCGTCAGGGCCCTATCCTACCAGGAAAAAAAGCAAGCCGCTCAAAAAGGCCGATGCCAGGGAAATCGAGGAAACACTGCCATTTTCCCCATTTTTGCTGTCTACATGTCCCCGCCTCCGGTGCAAGGCTGCGTATGTGGCCGGGCTCCGAAGGCGAGGCCGAAATCCTGGCAGCCTGGGCCCCAGCAGTCCAATGCTTTATGGACGTGGGGACACGGATGACCTGTTTGCCACATACAGGAGGGTTCCCTGGGCCCTTCACTGGCTCGCCATTCAGCTCCACGACGTCCACTACTGGCCCTGGCCTTTGCTTTGGCTGCTGCCCCATTGAACGTGTGCTCCGGAGCCATCTTTCTCCACCCACCACTCTCATTCTGCCACCAGGGGATATGTGAGTGTGGGAGTCACCATTTGTCACTGGCAGCAGTCTCACAAGTCACTAGACTTCCAGGTACCCGCTGACCTAGGCTGCCTTCTGCCCTAGGCAAGGTCCCGAATCCTGCATCCCACAGGCTGACACCTGGGCACTGGCGGACCTTCATTTTTATCAACACAGAGGTCCGAGTGAGGGTCAGCAGGCCAGGTAGGTGAAGTCAAGGCCGGGTGGGCGGGGCTAAGGCATCTTTGCCATTGCCATGGAGACAGTCCCCCCACCGGAAGAGTGGGCGGAGCTTAGGATGGGCCTGGTGACAGGACTCAGCCAATGGCAGAGATCCGGCCCACCAGGCAGATGACACAGGGCCCTCCATTGTGACCTATGACACCTAGTGGCCACAGGGTTGGAGCACACCCTGGGAAAGGCTACGCAGGCACAAGGGAGGCCCTGGTGCGGACTGCTTCAGGGCAGTGGCAGAGCAGGCCAGATACCTCTTTCCCACTTTCCTCAGGATATCAGTACGCAAGGCATCCCCACGCAGCAGCTCTTGCCTCTCTCTCTCTCTGGATGTGTTCATTCTCTGAAATCTCCTTCCTCCTCCCCCTGAGTCACTTCACAGCTTGGAGTGCCTGACAGAGTGCCCAGAGACAAAAGAGCAAAGGGGGAAGGCCTCTGGCTCTACTGGTTGCCCATGGGCAGAGAAGTTCTGCTAGTCTATCTGGAAGGTCTAGAGAGTAGGGATTGATTGGGGAGCTACATCACGGGCGGACCTGGCCAGGTGAAGCTTGCTGACATGTGGCAGCCTCTCCGGAGACTACTAATTCCGCTGCTAACATTCTATGCAAATACCCGGCTGAGTGCCATGGGCAGAAAACATTGACACAGACCTGCCAGAGGCCTATTCTGGGTCTGAAGAGTCCACCCTGCTCTCCAGCAACTCATCCTCTCAGCACACACTTTGCCTGCACGCATGGAAACCGCCTCTCTCCACGAATGCCTTCACCTGCTAGGAAACACACCATGTCACTCAGCCAAAGGAGAGCACAGGCAAAGTCAACCGAAGCCCCCATTTTCAAGATTTGGCCTTCTGCTGCTCCACAGCCTCCGGTGGCACGCTGCATGTGCGTCACTTCTCGGCAGACAAGGCCGAAGTCCGGGCATCCAGGGCCCCAGTCGTCCAGAGTCTACGGATGGCGGCATATGGATCGCCTCTTTGCCTCGTACAGCAGGGAGGCCTGGGCCCTAGACTGGCTCCGCTAGAGCTCCACGACCTCAGCTATTTTCCCTGACCTTCGGCCCATGCCCTCGTGAGTGTGTCATCTCTGGTTACACTTCTCTTCCGACCACACGGAATCCGCCACCTGCGGATACCTGAGCGTGGAAGTCAACATCTATCACTGGCTGCAGTGTCACAGGTCCCTAGGTGTCTAGGCTCAGGCTGACCTTGGCTGTCTTCTGCCCAAGAAGGGAGCCTAATCCTTCCAAGGAAATGAGGCCACGTGCTCACTGGCCTTCATCCTTTCTTTCATCCACACAGCGGTCTAGATGAGGGGAAAGAGGCCAGGTAGGCCAGGTGAAGGCTGAGTGCGGGGCCTAAGGCTTCTTTCCCAATCACCATGGAGACAGCCACCGCAAGGCTGGCCGGAACTTCTGACGGGGACGGGTCACAAACACTCAGCCAATAGGAGAGGTCCAGCCTAACCGGCCAGTTCCGCAGAGCCCTCCATTTTACCCATGGACAGACAACGGCCCCTTGCGTCTTTGGCCACAAAATCCAGGGCACCCAGGGAGTAACTTCACACTAGGCAACCCCCGATGTGAACACGTTCCACACACTGGGACAGCAGGCAGGTACCTCTTTTCCACTTACGCTAGGATGTCAGTAGGCAAGGCGCCCTTCCTCAGCATCTATGGCCTCTCTGTATGTGTTGGTTCAGAGGAATCTCTTCATTCTACCCCTGAGACACATGACAAGTATGAGGGGCCTGAGAGAGAGCCTAGAGATGGAACGGGGGAGGCTTCTGGCTGTACTGCTTCCCCGCGGGTAGAGAATAGCAGGTAGTCTCTCTGGAAGGTCTTAGCTTCTGTTGATTGACATACGCAATACAGTGGGGCGGACCGTGGCCAGGTGGAGCTTGTGGGCAGATGCAACCTCTCCGGCGACGAATAATTCCGCTGCTGCTTTGTACGGTGAAAACCTCCCCCCGCCAAGTGGGATGGGTAGAGAACATTGACCCACACCCGCCAGGGGCCTTTCCTGGGACTAAAGATCCCAACACGGTCTCAACGCCGTCACCCTCTCAGCACACACCTTTCCTGCACACATAATCCTGCCTTTCTCCGTCTGGGCCCTATCCTACCAGGAAAAAAAGCAAGCCGCTCAAAAAGGCCGATGCCAGGGAAATCGAGGAAACACTGCCATTTTCCCCATTTTTGCTGTCTACATGTCCCCGCCTCCGGTGCAAGGCTGCGTATGTGGCCGGGCTCCGAAGGCGAGGCCGAAATCCTGGCAGCCTGGGCCCCAGCAGTCCAATGCTTTATGGACGTGGGGACACGGATGACCTGTTTGCCACATACAGGAGGGTTCCCTGGGCCCTTCACTGGCTCGCCATTCAGCTCCACGACGTCCACTACTGGCCCTGGCCTTTGCTTTGGCTGCTGCCCCATTGAACGTGTGCTCCGGAGCCATCTTTCTCCACCCACCACTCTCATTCTGCCACCAGGGGATATGTGAGTGTGGGAGTCACCATTTGTCACTGGCAGCAGTCTCACAAGTCACTAGACTTCCAGGTACCCGCTGACCTAGGCTGCCTTCTGCCCTAGGCAAGGTCCCGAATCCTGCATCCCACAGGCTGACACCTGGGCACTGGCGGACCTTCATTTTTATCAACACAGAGGTCCGAGTGAGGGTCAGCAGGCCAGGTAGGTGAAGTCAAGGCCGGGTGGGCGGGGCTAAGGCATCTTTGCCATTGCCATGGAGACAGTCCCCCCACCGGAAGAGTGGGCGGAGCTTAGGATGGGCCTGGTGACAGGACTCAGCCAATGGCAGAGATCCGGCCCACCAGGCAGATGACACAGGGCCCTCCATTGTGACCTATGACACCTAGTGGCCACAGGGTTGGAGCACACCCTGGGAAAGGCTACGCAGGCACAAGGGAGGCCCTGGTGCGGACTGCTTCAGGGCAGTGGCAGAGCAGGCCAGATACCTCTTTCCCACTTTCCTCAGGATATCAGTACGCAAGGCATCCCCACGCAGCAGCTCTTGCCTCTCTCTCTCTCTGGATGTGTTCATTCTCTGAAATCTCCTTCCTCCTCCCCCTGAGTCACTTCACAGCTTGGAGTGCCTGACAGAGTGCCCAGAGACAAAAGAGCAAAGGGGGAAGGCCTCTGGCTCTACTGGTTGCCCATGGGCAGAGAAGTTCTGCTAGTCTATCTGGAAGGTCTAGAGAGTAGGGATTGATTGGGGAGCTACATCACGGGCGGACCTGGCCAGGTGAAGCTTGCTGACATGTGGCAGCCTCTCCGGAGACTACTAATTCCGCTGCTAACATTCTATGCAAATACCCGGCTGAGTGCCATGGGCAGAAAACATTGACACAGACCTGCCAGAGGCCTATTCTGGGTCTGAAGAGTCCACCCTGCTCTCCAGCAACTCATCCTCTCAGCACACACTTTGCCTGCACGCATGGAAACCGCCTCTCTCCACGAATGCCTTCACCTGCTAGGAAACACACCATGTCACTCAGCCAAAGGAGAGCACAGGCAAAGTCAACCGAAGCCCCCATTTTCAAGATTTGGCCTTCTGCTGCTCCACAGCCTCCGGTGGCACGCTGCATGTGCGTCACTTCTCGGCAGACAAGGCCGAAGTCCGGGCATCCAGGGCCCCAGTCGTCCAGAGTCTACGGATGGCGGCATATGGATCGCCTCTTTGCCTCGTACAGCAGGGAGGCCTGGGCCCTAGACTGGCTCCGCTAGAGCTCCACGACCTCAGCTATTTTCCCTGACCTTCGGCCCATGCCCTCGTGAGTGTGTCATCTCTGGTTACACTTCTCTTCCGACCACACGGAATCCGCCACCTGCGGATACCTGAGCGTGGAAGTCAACATCTATCACTGGCTGCAGTGTCACAGGTCCCTAGGTGTCTAGGCTCAGGCTGACCTTGGCTGTCTTCTGCCCAAGAAGGGAGCCTAATCCTTCCAAGGAAATGAGGCCACGTGCTCACTGGCCTTCATCCTTTCTTTCATCCACACAGCGGTCTAGATGAGGGGAAAGAGGCCAGGTAGGCCAGGTGAAGGCTGAGTGCGGGGCCTAAGGCTTCTTTCCCAATCACCATGGAGACAGCCACCGCAAGGCTGGCCGGAACTTCTGACGGGGACGGGTCACAAACACTCAGCCAATAGGAGAGGTCCAGCCTAACCGGCCAGTTCCGCAGAGCCCTCCATTTTACCCATGGACAGACAACGGCCCCTTGCGTCTTTGGCCACAAAATCCAGGGCACCCAGGGAGTAACTTCACACTAGGCAACCCCCGATGTGAACACGTTCCACACACTGGGACAGCAGGCAGGTACCTCTTTTCCACTTACGCTAGGATGTCAGTAGGCAAGGCGCCCTTCCTCAGCATCTATGGCCTCTCTGTATGTGTTGGTTCAGAGGAATCTCTTCATTCTACCCCTGAGACACATGACAAGTATGAGGGGCCTGAGAGAGAGCCTAGAGATGGAACGGGGGAGGCTTCTGGCTGTACTGCTTCCCCGCGGGTAGAGAATAGCAGGTAGTCTCTCTGGAAGGTCTTAGCTTCTGTTGATTGACATACGCAATACAGTGGGGCGGACCGTGGCCAGGTGGAGCTTGTGGGCAGATGCAACCTCTCCGGCGACGAATAATTCCGCTGCTGCTTTGTACGGTGAAAACCTCCCCCCGCCAAGTGGGATGGGTAGAGAACATTGACCCACACCCGCCAGGGGCCTTTCCTGGGACTAAAGATCCCAACACGGTCTCAACGCCGTCACCCTCTCAGCACACACCTTTCCTGCACACATAATCCTGCCTTTCTCCGTCTGGGCCCTATCCTACCAGGAAAAAAAGCAAGCCGCTCAAAAAGGCCGATGCCAGGGAAATCGAGGAAACACTGCCATTTTCCCCATTTTTGCTGTCTACATGTCCCCGCCTCCGGTGCAAGGCTGCGTATGTGGCCGGGCTCCGAAGGCGAGGCCGAAATCCTGGCAGCCTGGGCCCCAGCAGTCCAATGCTTTATGGACGTGGGGACACGGATGACCTGTTTGCCACATACAGGAGGGTTCCCTGGGCCCTTCACTGGCTCGCCATTCAGCTCCACGACGTCCACTACTGGCCCTGGCCTTTGCTTTGGCTGCTGCCCCATTGAACGTGTGCTCCGGAGCCATCTTTCTCCACCCACCACTCTCATTCTGCCACCAGGGGATATGTGAGTGTGGGAGTCACCACTTGTCACTGGCAGCAGTCTCACAAGTCACTAGACTTCCAGGTACCCGCTGACCTAGGCTGCCTTCTGCCCTAGGCAAGGTCCCGAATCCTGCATCCCACAGGCTGACACCTGGGCACTGGCGGACCTTCATTTTTATCAACACAGAGGTCCGAGTGAGGGTCAGCAGGCCAGGTAGGTGAAGTCAAGGCCGGGTGGGCGGGGCTAAGGCATCTTTGCCATTGCCATGGAGACAGTCCCCCCACCGGAAGAGTGGGCGGAGCTTAGGATGGGCCTGGTGACAGGACTCAGCCAATGGCAGAGATCCGGCCCACCAGGCAGATGACACAGGGCCCTCCATTGTGACCTATGACACCTAGTGGCCACAGGGTTGGAGCACACCCTGGGAAAGGCTACGCAGGCACAAGGGAGGCCCTGGTGCGGACTGCTTCAGGGCAGTGGCAGAGCAGGCCAGATACCTCTTTCCCACTTTCCTCAGGATATCAGTACGCAAGGCATCCCCACGCAGCAGCTCTTGCCTCTCTCTCTCTCTGGATGTGTTCATTCTCTGAAATCTCCTTCCTCCTCCCCCTGAGTCACTTCACAGCTTGGAGTGCCTGACAGAGTGCCCAGAGACAAAAGAGCAAAGGGGGAAGGCCTCTGGCTCTACTGGTTGCCCATGGGCAGAGAAGTTCTGCTAGTCTATCTGGAAGGTCTAGAGAGTAGGGATTGATTGGGGAGCTACATCACGGGCGGACCTGGCCAGGTGAAGCTTGCTGACATGTGGCAGCCTCTCCGGAGACTACTAATTCCGCTGCTAACATTCTATGCAAATACCCGGCTGAGTGCCATGGGCAGAAAACATTGACACAGACCTGCCAGAGGCCTATTCTGGGTCTGAAGAGTCCACCCTGCTCTCCAGCAACTCATCCTCTCAGCACACACTTTGCCTGCACGCATGGAAACCGCCTCTCTCCACGAATGCCTTCACCTGCTAGGAAACACACCATGTCACTCAGCCAAAGGAGAGCACAGGCAAAGTCAACCGAAGCCCCCATTTTCAAGATTTGGCCTTCTGCTGCTCCACAGCCTCCGGTGGCACGCTGCATGTGCGTCACTTCTCGGCAGACAAGGCCGAAGTCCGGGCATCCAGGGCCCCAGTCGTCCAGAGTCTACGGATGGCGGCATATGGATCGCCTCTTTGCCTCGTACAGCAGGGAGGCCTGGGCCCTAGACTGGCTCCGCTAGAGCTCCACGACCTCAGCTATTTTCCCTGACCTTCGGCCCATGCCCTCGTGAGTGTGTCATCTCTGGTTACACTTCTCTTCCGACCACACGGAATCCGCCACCTGCGGATACCTGAGCGTGGAAGTCAACATCTATCACTGGCTGCAGTGTCACAGGTCCCTAGGTGTCTAGGCTCAGGCTGACCTTGGCTGTCTTCTGCCCAAGAAGGGAGCCTAATCCTTCCAAGGAAATGAGGCCACGTGCTCACTGGCCTTCATCCTTTCTTTCATCCACACAGCGGTCTAGATGAGGGGAAAGAGGCCAGGTAGGCCAGGTGAAGGCTGAGTGCGGGGCCTAAGGCTTCTTTCCCAATCACCATGGAGACAGCCACCGCAAGGCTGGCCGGAACTTCTGACGGGGACGGGTCACAAACACTCAGCCAATAGGAGAAGTCCAGCCTAACCGGCCAGTTCCGCAGAGCCCTCCATTTTACCCATGGACAGACTACGGCCCCTTGCGTCTTTGGCCACAAAATCCAGGGCACCCAGGGACGAACTTCACACTAGGCAACCCCCGATGTGAACACGTTCCACACACTGGGACAGCAGGCAGGTACCTCTTTTCCACTTACGCTAGGATGTCAGTAGGCAAGGCGCCCTTCCTCAGCATCTATGGCCTCTCTGTATGTGTTGGTTCAGAGGAATCTCTTCATTCTACCCCTGAGACACATGACAAGTATGAGGGGCCTGAGAGAGAGCCTAGAGATGGAACGGGGGAGGCTTCTGGCTGTACTGCTTCCCCGCGGGTAGAGAATAGCAGGTAGTCTCTCTGGAAGGTCTTAGCTTCTGTTGATTGACATACGCAATACAGTGGGGCGGACCGTGGCCAGGTGGAGCTTGTGGGCAGATGCAACCTCTCCGGCGACGAATAATTCCGCTGCTGCTTTGTACGGTGAAAACCTCCCCCCGCCAAGTGGGATGGGTACAGAACATTGACCCACACCCGCCAGGGGCCTTTCCTGGGACTAAAGATCCCAACACGGTCTCAACGTCGTCACCCTCTCAGCACACACCTTTCCTGCACACATAATCCTGCCTTTCTCTGTCAGGGCCCTATCCTACCAGGAAAAAAAGCAAGCCGCTCAAAAAGGCCGATGCCAGGGAAATCGAGGAAACACTGCCATTTTCCCCATTTTTGCTGTCTACATGTCCCCGCCTCCGGTGCAAGGCTGCGTATGTGGCCGGGCTCCGAAGGCGAGGCCGAAATCCTGGCAGCCTGGGCCCCAGCAGTCCAATGCTTTATGGACGTGGGGACACGGATGACCTGTTTGCCACATACAGGAGGGTTCCCTGGGCCCTTCACTGGCTCGCCATTCAGCTCCACGACGTCCACTACTGGCCCTGGCCTTTGCTTTGGCTGCTGCCCCATTGAACGTGTGCTCCGCAGCCATCTTTCTCCACCCACCACTCTCATTCTGCCACCAGGGGATATGTGAGTGTGGGAGTCACCATTTGTCACTGGCAGCAGTCTCACAAGTCACTAGACTTCCAGGTACCCGCTGACCTAGGCTGCCTTCTGCCCTAGGCAAGGTCCCGAATCCTGCATCCCACAGGCTGACACCTGGGCACTGGCGGACCTTCATTTTTATCAACACAGAGGTCCGAGTGAGGGTCAGCAGGCCAGGTAGGTGAAGTCAAGGCCGGGTGGGCGGGGCTAAGGCATCTTTGCCATTGCCATGGAGACAGTCCCCCCACCGCAAGAGTGGGCGGAGCTTAGGATGGGCCTGGTGACAGGACTCAGCCAATGGCAGAGATCCGGCCCACCAGGCAGATGACACAGGGCCCTCCATTGTGACCTATGACACCTAGTGGCCACAGGGTTGGAGCACACCCTGGGAAAGGCTACGCAGGCACAAGGGAGGCCCTGGTGCGGACTGCTTCAGGGCAGTGGCAGAGCAGGCCAGATACCTCTTTCCCACTTTCCTCAGGATATCAGTACGCAAGGCATCCCCACGCAGCAGCTCTTGCCTCTCTCTCTCTCTGGATGTGTTCATTCTCTGAAATCTCCTTCCTCCTCCCCCTGAGTCACTTCACAGCTTGGAGTGCCTGACAGAGTGCCCAGAGACAAAAGAGCAAAGGGGGAAGGCCTCTGGCTCTACTGGTTGCCCATGGGCAGAGAAGTTCTGCTAGTCTATCTGGAAGGTCTAGAGAGTAGGGATTGATTGGGGAGCTACATCACGGGCGGACCTGGCCAGGTGAAGCTTGCTGACATGTGGCAGCCTCTCCGGAGACTACTAATTCCGCTGCTAACATTCTATGCAAATACCCGGCTGAGTGCCATGGGCAGAAAACATTGACACAGACCTGCCAGAGGCCTATTCTGGGTCTGAAGAGTCCACCCTGCTCTCCAGCAACTCATCCTCTCAGCACACACTTTGCCTGCACGCATGGAAACCGCCTCTCTCCACGAATGCCTTCACCTGCTAGGAAACACACCATGTCACTCAGCCAAAGGAGAGCACAGGCAAAGTCAACCGAAGCCCCCATTTTCAAGATTTGGCCTTCTGCTGCTCCACAGCCTCCGGTGGCACGCTGCATGTGCGTCACTTCTCGGCAGACAAGGCCGAAGTCCGGGCATCCAGGGCCCCAGTCGTCCAGAGTCTACGGATGGCGGCATATGGATCGCCTCTTTGCCTCGTACAGCAGGGAGGCCTGGGCCCTAGACTGGCTCCGCTAGAGCTCCACGACCTCAGCTATTTTCCCTGACCTTCGGCCCATGCCCTCGTGAGTGTGTCATCTCTGGTTACACTTCTCTTCCGACCACACGGAATCCGCCACCTGCGGATACCTGAGCGTGGAAGTCAACATCTATCACTGGCTGCAGTGTCACAGGTCCCTAGGTGTCTAGGCTCAGGCTGACCTTGGCTGTCTTCTGCCCAAGAAGGGAGCCTAATCCTTCCAAGGAAATGAGGCCACGTGCTCACTGGCCTTCATCCTCTTTCATCCACACAGCGGTCTAGCTGAGGGGAAAGAGGCCAGGTAGGCCAGGTGAAGGCTGAGTGCGGGGCCTAAGGCTTCTTTCCCAATCACCATGGAGACAGCCACCGCAAGGCTGGCCGGAACTTCTGACGGGGACGGGTCACAAACACTCAGCCAATAGGAGAGGTCCAGCCTAACCGGCCAGTTCCGCAGAGCCCTCCATTTTACCCATGGACAGACAACGGCCCCTTGCGTCTTTGGCCACAAAATCCAGGGCACCCAGGGAGTAACTTCACACTAGGCAACCCCCGATGTGAACACGTTCCACACACTGGGACAGCAGGCAGGTACCTCTTTTCCACTTACGCTAGGATGTCAGTAGGCAAGGCGCCCTTCCTCAGCATCTATGGCCTCTCTGTATGTGTTGGTTCAGAGGAATCTCTTCATTCTACCCCTGAGACACATGACAAGTATGAGGGGCCTGAGAGAGAGCCTAGAGATGGAACGGGGGAGGCTTCTGGCTGTACTGCTTCCCCGCGGGTAGAGAATAGCAGGTAGTCTCTCTGGAAGGTCTTAGCTTCTGTTGATTGACATACGCAATACAGTGGGGCGGACCGTGGCCAGGTGGAGCTTGTGGGCAGATGCAACCTCTCCGGCGACGAATAATTCCGCTGCTGCTTTGTACGGTGAAAACCTCCCCCCGCCAAGTGGGATGGGTAGAGAACATTGACCCACACCCGCCAGGGGCCTTTCCTGGGACTAAAGATCCCAACACGGTCTCAACGTCGTCACCCTCTCAGCACACACCTTTCCTGCACACATAATCCTGCCTTTCTCCGTCAGGGCCCTATCCTACCAGGAAAAAAAGCAAGCTGCTCAAAAAGGCCGATGCCAGGGAAATCGAGGAAACACTGCCATTTTCCCCATTTTTGCTGTCTACATGTCCCCGCCTCCGGTGCAAGGCTGCGTATGTGGCCGGGCTCCGAAGGCGAGGCCGAAATCCTGGCAGCCTGGGCCCCAGCAGTCCAATGCTTTATGGACGTGGGGACACGGATGACCTGTTTGCCACATACAGGAGGGTTCCCTGGGCCCTTCACTGGCTCGCCATTCAGCTCCACGACGTCCACTACTGGCCCTGGCCTTTGCTTTGGCTGCTGCCCCATTGAACGTGTGCTCCGCAGCCATCTTTCTCCACCCACCACTCTCATTCTGCCACCAGGGGATATGTGAGTGTGGGAGTCACCATTTGTCACTGGCAGCAGTCTCACAAGTCACTAGACTTCCAGGTACCCGCTGACCTAGGCTGCCTTCTGCCCTAGGCAAGGTCCCGAATCCTGCATCCCACAGGCTGACACCTGGGCACTGGCGGACCTTCATTTTTATCAACACAGAGGTCCGAGTGAGGGTCAGCAGGCCAGGTAGGTGAAGTCAAGGCCGGGTGGGCGGGGCTAAGGCATCTTTGCCATTGCCATGGAGACAGTCCCCCCACCGCAAGAGTGGGCGGAGCTTAGGATGGGCCTGGTGACAGGACTCAGCCAATGGCAGAGATCCGGCCCACCAGGCAGATGACACAGGGCCCTCCATTGTGACCTATGACACCTAGTGGCCACAGGGTTGGAGCACACCCTGGGAAAGGCTACGCAGGCACAAGGGAGGCCCTGGTGCGGACTGCTTCAGGGCAGTGGCAGAGCAGGCCAGATACCTCTTTCCCACTTTCCTCAGGATATCAGTACGCAAGGCATCCCCACGCAGCAGCTCTTGCCTCTCTCTCTCTCTGGATGTGTTCATTCTCTGAAATCTCCTTCCTCCTCCCCCTGAGTCACTTCACAGCTTGGAGTGCCTGACAGAGTGCCCAGAGACAAAAGAGCAAAGGGGGAAGGCCTCTGGCTCTACTGGTTGCCCATGGGCAGAGAAGTTCTGCTAGTCTATCTGGAAGGTCTAGAGAGTAGGGATTGATTGGGGAGCTACATCACGGGCGGACCTGGCCAGGTGAAGCTTGCTGACATGTGGCAGCCTCTCCGGAGACTACTAATTCCGCTGCTAACATTCTATGCAAATACCCGGCTGAGTGCCATGGGCAGAAAACATTGACACAGACCTGCCAGAGGCCTATTCTGGGTCTGAAGAGTCCACCCTGCTCTCCAGCAACTCATCCTCTCAGCACACACTTTGCCTGCACGCATGGAAACCGCCTCTCTCCACGAATGCCTTCACCTGCTAGGAAACACACCATGTCACTCAGCCAAAGGAGAGCACAGGCAAAGTCAACCGAAGCCCCCATTTTCAAGATTTGGCCTTCTGCTGCTCCACAGCCTCCGGTGGCACGCTGCATGTGCGTCACTTCTCGGCAGACAAGGCCGAAGTCCGGGCATCCAGGGCCCCAGTCGTCCAGAGTCTACGGATGGCGGCATATGGATCGCCTCTTTGCCTCGTACAGCAGGGAGGCCTGGGCCCTAGACTGGCTCCGCTAGAGCTCCACGACCTCAGCTATTTTCCCTGACCTTCGGCCCATGCCCTCGTGAGTGTGTCATCTCTGGTTACACTTCTCTTCCGACCACACGGAATCCGCCACCTGCGGATACCTGAGCGTGGAAGTCAACATCTATCACTGGCTGCAGTGTCACAGGTCCCTAGGTGTCTAGGCTCAGGCTGACCTTGGCTGTCTTCTGCCCAAGAAGGGAGCCTAATCCTTCCAAGGAAATGAGGCCACGTGCTCACTGGCCTTCATCCTTTCTTTCATCCACACAGCGGTCTAGCTGAGGGGAAAGAGGCCAGGTAGGCCAGGTGAAGGCTGAGTGCGGGGCCTAAGGCTTCTTTCCCAATCACCATGGAGACAGCCACCGCAAGGCTGGCCGGAACTTCTGACGGGGACGGGTCACAAACACTCAGCCAATAGGAGAGGTCCAGCCTAACCGGCCAGTTCCGCAGAGCCCTCCATTTTACCCATGGACAGACAACGGCCCCTTGCGTCTTTGGCCACAAAATCCAGGGCACCCAGGGAGTAACTTCACACTAGGCAACCCCCGATGTGAACACGTTCCACACACTGGGACAGCAGGCAGGTACCTCTTTTCCACTTACGCTAGGATGTCAGTAGGCAAGGCGCCCTTCCTCAGCATCTATGGCCTCTCTGTATGTGTTGGTTCAGAGGAATCTCTTCATTCTACCCCTGAGACACATGACAAGTATGAGGGGCCTGAGAGAGAGCCTAGAGATGGAACGGGGGAGGCTTCTGGCTGTACTGCTTCCCCGCGGGTAGAGAATAGCAGGTAGTCTCTCTGGAAGGTCTTAGCTTCTGTTGATTGACATACGCAATACAGTGGGGCGGACCGTGGCCAGGTGGAGCTTGTGGGCAGATGCAACCTCTCTGGCGACGAATAATTCCGCTGCTGCTTTGTACGGTGAAAACCTCCCCCCGCCAAGTGGGATGGGTAGAGAACATTGACCCACACCCGCCAGGGGCCTTTCCTGGGACTAAAGATCCCAACACGGTCTCAACGTCGTCACCCTCTCAGCACACACCTTTCCTGCACACATAATCCTGCCTTTCTCCGTCAGGGCCCTATCCTACCAGGAAAAAAAGCAAGCCGCTCAAAAAGGCCGATGCCAGGGAAATCGAGGAAACACTGCCATTTTCCCCATTTTTGCTGTCTACATGTCCCCGCCTCCGGTGCAAGGCTGCGTATGTGGCCGGGCTCCGAAGGCGAGGCCGAAATCCTGGCAGCCTGGGCCCCAGCAGTCCAATGCTTTATGGACGTGGGGACACGGATGACCTGTTTGCCACATACAGGAGGGTTCCCTGGGCCCTTCACTGGCTCGCCATTCAGCTCCACGACGTCCACTACTGGCCCTGGCCTTTGCTTTGGCTGCTGCCCCATTGAACGTGTGCTCCGGAGCCATCTTTCTCCACCCACCACTCTCATTCTGCCACCAGGGGATATGTGAGTGTGGGAGTCACCATTTGTCACTGGCAGCAGTCTCACAAGTCACTAGACTTCCAGGTACCCGCTGACCTAGGCTGCCTTCTGCCCTAGGCAAGGTCCCGAATCCTGCATCCCACAGGCTGACACCTGGGCACTGGCGGACCTTCATTTTTATCAACACAGAGGTCCGAGTGAGGGTCAGCAGGCCAGGTAGGTGAAGTCAAGGCCGGGTGGGCGGGGCTAAGGCATCTTTGCCATTGCCATGGAGACAGTCCCCCCACCGCAAGAGTGGGCGGAGCTTAGGATGGGCCTGGTGACAGGACTCAGCCAATGGCAGAGATCCGGCCCACCAGGCAGATGACACAGGGCCCTCCATTGTGACCTATGACACCTAGTGGCCACAGGGTTGGAGCACACCCTGGGAAAGGCTACGCAGGCACAAGGGAGGCCCTGGTGCGGACTGCTTCAGGGCAGTGGCAGAGCAGGCCAGATACCTCTTTCCCACTTTCCTGAGGATATCAGTACGCAAGGCATCCCCACGCAGCAGCTCTTGCCTCTCTCTCTCTCTGGATGTGTTCATTCTCTGAAATCTCCTTCCTTCTCCCCCTGAGTCACTTCACAGCTTGGAGTGCCTGACAGAGTGCCCAGAGACAAAAGAGCAAAGGGGGAAGGCCTCTGGCTCTACTGGTTGCCCATGGGCAGAGAAGTTCTGCTAGTCTATCTGGAAGGTCTAGAGAGTAGGGATTGATTGGGGAGCTACATCACGGGCGGACCTGGCCAGGTGAAGCTTGCTGACATGTGGCAGCCTCTCCGGAGACTACTAATTCCGCTGCTAACATTCTACGCAAATACCCGGCTGAGTGCCATGGGCAGAAAACATTGACACAGACCTGCCAGAGGCCTATTCTGGGTCTGAAGAGTCCACCCTGCTCTCCAGCAACTCATCCTCTCAGCACACACTTTGCCTGCACGCATGGAAACCGCCTCTCTCCACGAATGCCTTCACCTGCTAGGAAACACACCATGTCACTCAGCCAAAGGAGAGCACAGGCAAAGTCAACCGAAGCCCCCATTTTCAAGATTTGGCCTTCTGCTGCTCCACAGCCTCCGGTGGCACGCTGCATGTGCGTCACTTCTCGGCAGACAAGGCCGAAGTCCGGGCATCCAGGGCCCCAGTCGTCCAGAGTCTACGGATGGCGGCATATGGATCGCCTCTTTGCCTCGTACAGCAGGGAGGCCTGGGCCCTAGACTGGCTCCGCTAGAGCTCCACGACCTCAGCTATTTTCCCTGACCTTCGGCCCATGCCCTCGTGAGTGTGTCATCTCTGGTTACACTTCTCTTCCGACCACACGGAATCCGCCACCTGCGGATACCTGAGCGTGGAAGTCAACATCTATCACTGGCTGCAGTGTCACAGGTCCCTAGGTGTCTAGGCTCAGGCTGACCTTGGCTGTCTTCTGCCCAAGAAGGGAGCCTAATCCTTCCAAGGAAATGAGGCCACGTGCTCACTGGCCTTCATCCTTTCTTTCATCCACACAGCGGTCTAGATGAGGGGAAAGAGGCCAGGTAGGCCAGGTGAAGGCTGAGTGCGGGGCCTAAGGCTTCTTTCCCAATCACCATGGAGACAGCCACCGCAAGGCTGGCCGGAACTTCTGACGGGGACGGGTCACAAACACTCAGCCAATAGGAGAGGTCCAGCCTAACCGGCCAGTTCCGCAGAGCCCTCCATTTTACCCATGGACAGACAACGGCCCCTTGCGTCTTTGGCCACAAAATCCAGGGCACCCAGGGAGTAACTTCACACTAGGCAACCCCCGATGTGAACACGTTCCACACACTGGGACAGCAGGCAGGTACCTCTTTTCCACTTACGCTAGGATGTCAGTAGGCAAGGCGCCCTTCCTCAGCATCTATGGCCTCTCTGTATGTGTTGGTTCAGAGGAATCTCTTCATTCTACCCCTGAGACACATGACAAGTATGAGGGGCCTGAGAGAGAGCCTAGAGATGGAACGGGGGAGGCTTCTGGCTGTACTGCTTCCCCGCGGGTAGAGAATAGCAGGTAGTCTCTCTGGAAGGTCTTAGCTTCTGTTGATTGACATACGCAATACAGTGGGGCGGACCGTGGCCAGGTGGAGCTTGTGGGCAGATGCAACCTCTCCGGCGACGAATAATTCCGCTGCTGCTTTGTACGGTGAAAACCTCCCCCCGCCAAGTGGGATGGGTAGAGAACATTGACCCACACCCGCCAGGGGCCTTTCCTGGGACTAAAGATCCCAACACGGTCTCAACGTCGTCACCCTCTCAGCACACACCTTTCCTGCACACATAATCCTGCCTTTCTCCGTCAGGGCCCTATCCTACCAGGAAAAAAAGCAAGCCGCTCAAAAAGGCCGATGCCAGGGAAATCGAGGAAACACTGCCATTTTCCCCATTTTTGCTGTCTACATGTCCCCGCCTCCGGTGCAAGGCTGCTTATGTGGCCGGGCTCCGAAGGCGAGGCCGAAATCCTGGCAGCCTGGGCCCCAGCAGTCCAATGCTTTATGGACGTGGGGACACGGATGACCTGTTTGCCACATACAGGAGGGTTCCCTGGGCCCTTCACTGGCTCGCCATTCAGCTCCACGACGTCCACTACTGGCCCTGGCCTTTGCTTTGGCTGCTGCCCCATTGAACGTGTGCTCCGCAGCCATCTTTCTCCACCCACCACTCTCATTCTGCCACCAGGGGATATGTGAGTGTGGGAGTCACCATTTGTCACTGGCAGCAGTCTCACAAGTCACTAGACTTCCAGGTACCCGCTGACCTAGGCTGCCTTCTGCCCTAGGCAAGGTCCCGAATCCTGCATCCCACAGGCTGACACCTGGGCACTGGCGGACCTTCATTTTTATCAACACAGAGGTCCGAGTGAGGGTCAGCAGGCCAGGTAGGTGAAGTCAAGGCCGGGTGGGCGGGGCTAAGGCATCTTTGCCATTGCCATGGAGACAGTCCCCCCACCGCAAGAGTGGGCGGAGCTTAGGATGGGCCTGGTGACAGGACTCAGCCAATGGCAGAGATCCGGCCCACCAGGCAGATGACACAGGGCCCTCCATTGTGACCTATGACACCTAGTGGCCACAGGGTTGGAGCACACCCTGGGAAAGGCTACGCAGGCACAAGGGAGGCCCTGGTGCGGACTGCTTCAGGGCAGTGGCAGAGCAGGCCAGATACCTCTTTCCCACTTTCCTCAGGATATCAGTACGCAAGGCATCCCCACGCAGCAGCTCTTGCCTCTCTCTCTCTCTGGATGTGTTCATTCTCTGAAATCTCCTTCCTCCTCCCCCTGAGTCACTTCACAGCTTGGAGTGCCTGACAGAGTGCCCAGAGACAAAAGAGCAAAGGGGGAAGGCCTCTGGCTCTACTGGTTGCCCATGGGCAGAGAAGTTCTGCTAGTCTATCTGGAAGGTCTAGAGAGTAGGGATTGATTGGGGAGCTACATCACGGGCGGACCTGGCCAGGTGAAGCTTGCTGACATGTGGCAGCCTCTCCGGAGACTACTAATTCCGCTGCTAACATTCTATGCAAATACCCGGCTGAGTGCCATGGGCAGAAAACATTGACACAGACCTGCCAGAGGCCTATTCTGGGTCTGAAGAGTCCACCCTGCTCTCCAGCAACTCATCCTCTCAGCACACACTTTGCCTGCACGCATGGAAACCGCCTCTCTCCACGAATGCCTTCACCTGCTAGGAAACACACCATGTCACTCAGCCAAAGGAGAGCACAGGCAAAGTCAACCGAAGCCCCCATTTTCAAGATTTGGCCTTCTGCTGCTCCACAGCCTCCGGTGGCACGCTGCATGTGCGTCACTTCTCGGCAGACAAGGCCGAAGTCCGGGCATCCAGGGCCCCAGTCGTCCAGAGTCTACGGATGGCGGCATATGGATCGCCTCTTTGCCTCGTACAGCAGGGAGGCCTGGGCCCTAGACTGGCTCCGCTAGAGCTCCACGACCTCAGCTATTTTCCCTGACCTTCGGCCCATGCCCTCGTGAGTGTGTCATCTCTGGTTACACTTCTCTTCCGACCACACGGAATCCGCCACCTGCGGATACCTGAGCGTGGAAGTCAACATCTATCACTGGCTGCAGTGTCACAGGTCCCTAGGTGTCTAGGCTCAGGCTGACCTTGGCTGTCTTCTGCCCAAGAAGGGAGCCTAATCCTTCCAAGGAAATGAGGCCACGTGCTCACTGGCCTTCATCCTTTCTTTCATCCACACAGCGGTCTAGATGAGGGGAAAGAGGCCAGGTAGGCCAGGTGAAGGCTGAGTGCGGGGCCTAAGGCTTCTTTCCCAATCACCATGGAGACAGCCACCGCAAGGCTGGCCGGAACTTCTGACGGGGACGGGTCACAAACACTCAGCCAATAGGAGAGGTCCAGCCTAACCGGCCAGTTCCGCAGAGCCCTCCATTTTACCCATGGACAGACAACGGCCCCTTGCGTCTTTGGCCACAAAATCCAGGGCACCCAGGGAGTAACTTCACACTAGGCAACCCCCGATGTGAACACGTTCCACACACTGGGACAGCAGGCAGGTACCTCTTTTCCACTTACGCTAGGATGTCAGTAGGCAAGGCGCCCTTCCTCAGCATCTATGGCCTCTCTGTATGTGTTGGTTCAGAGGAATCTCTTCATTCTACCCCTGAGACACATGACAAGTATGAGGGGCCTGAGAGAGAGCCTAGAGATGGAACGGGGGAGGCTTCTGGCTGTACTGCTTCCCCGCGGGTAGAGAATAGCAGGTAGTCTCTCTGGAAGGTCTTAGCTTCTGTTGATTGACATACGCAATACAGTGGGGCGGACCATGGCCAGGTGGAGCTTGTGGGCAGATGCAACCTCTCCGGCGACGAATAATTCCGCTGCTGCTTTGTACGGTGAAAACCTCCCCCCGCCAATTGGGATGGGTAGAGAACATTGACCCACACCCGCCAGGGGCCTTTCCTGGGACTAAAGATCCCAACACGGTCTCAACGTCGTCACCCTCTCAGCACACACCTTTCCTGCACACATAATCCTGCCTTTCTCCGTCAGGGCCCTATCCTACCAGGAAAAAAAGCAAGCCGCTCAAAAAGGCCGATGCCAGGGAAATCGAGGAAACACTGCCATTTTCCCCATTTTTGCTGTCTACATGTCCCCGCCTCCGGTGCAAGGCTGCTTATGTGGCCGGGCTCCGAAGGCGAGGCCGAAATCCTGGCAGCCTGGGCCCCAGCAGTCCAATGCTTTATGGACGTGGGGACACGGATGACCTGTTTGCCACATACAGGAGGGTTCCCTGGGCCCTTCACTGGCTCGCCATTCAGCTCCACGACGTCCACTACTGGCCCTGGCCTTTGCTTTGGCTGCTGCCCCATTGAACGTGTGCTCCGCAGCCATCTTTCTCCACCCACCACTCTCATTCTGCCACCAGGGGATATGTGAGTGTGGGAGTCACCATTTGTCACTGGCAGCAGTCTCACAAGTCACTAGACTTCCAGGTACCCGCTGACCTAGGCTGCCTTCTGCCCTAGGCAAGGTCCCGAATCCTGCATCCCACAGGCTGACACCTGGGCACTGGCGGACCTTCATTTTTATCAACACAGAGGTCCGAGTGAGGGTCAGCAGGCCAGGTAGGTGAAGTCAAGGCCGGGTGGGCGGGGCTAAGGCATCTTTGCCATTGCCATGGAGACAGTCCCCCCACCGCAAGAGTGGGCGGAGCTTAGGATGGGCCTGGTGACAGGACTCAGCCAATGGCAGAGATCCGGCCCACCAGGCAGATGACACAGGGCCCTCCATTGTGACCTATGACACCTAGTGGCCACAGGGTTGGAGCACACCCTGGGAAAGGCTACGCAGGCACAAGGGAGGCCCTGGTGCGGACTGCTTCAGGGCAGTGGCAGAGCAGGCCAGATACCTCTTTCCCACTTTCCTGAGGATATCAGTACGCAAGGCATCCCCACGCAGCAGCTCTTGCCTCTCTCTCTCTCTGGATGTGTTCATTCTCTGAAATCTCCTTCCTCCTCCCCCTGAGTCACTTCACAGCTTGGAGTGCCTGACAGAGTGCCCAGAGACAAAAGAGCAAAGGGGGAAGGCCTCTGGCTCTACTGGTTGCCCATGGGCAGAGAAGTTCTGCTAGTCTATCTGGGAGGTCTAGAGAGTAGGGATTGATTGGGGAGCTACATCACGGGCGGACCTGGCCAGGTGAAGCTTGCTGACATGTGGCAGCCTCTCCGGAGACTACTAATTCCGCTGCTAACATTCTATGCAAATACCCGGCTGAGTGCCATGGGCAGAAAACATTGACACAGACCTGCCAGAGGCCTATTCTGGGTCTGAAGAGTCCACCCTGCTCTCCAGCAACTCATCCTCTCAGCACACACTTTGCCTGCACGCATGGAAACCGCCTCTCTCCACGAATGCCTTCACCTGCTAGGAAACACACCATGTCACTCAGCCAAAGGAGAGCACAGGCAAAGTCAACCGAAGCCCCCATTTTCAAGATTTGGCCTTCTGCTGCTCCACAGCCTCCGGTGGCACGCTGCATGTGCGTCACTTCTCGGCAGACAAGGCCGAAGTCCGGGCATCCAGGGCCCCAGTCGTCCAGAGTCTACGGATGGCGGCATATGGATCGCCTCTTTGCCTCGTACAGCAGGGAGGCCTGGGCCCTAGACTGGCTCCGCTAGAGCTCCACGACCTCAGCTATTTTCCCTGACCTTCGGCCCATGCCCTCGTGAGTGTGTCATCTCTGGTTACACTTCTCTTCCGACCACACGGAATCCGCCACCTGCGGATACCTGAGCGTGGAAGTCAACATCTATCACTGGCTGCAGTGTCACAGGTCCCTAGGTGTCTAGGCTCAGGCTGACCTTGGCTGTCTTCTGCCCAAGAAGGGAGCCTAATCCTTCCAAGGAAATGAGGCCACGTGCTCACTGGCCTTCATCCTTTCTTTCATCCACACAGCGGTCTAGATGAGGGGAAAGAGGCCAGGTAGGCCAGGTGAAGGCTGAGTGCGGGGCCTAAGGCTTCTTTCCCAATCACCATGGAGACAGCCACCGCAAGGCTGGCCGGAACTTCTGACGGGGACGGGTCACAAACACTCAGCCAATAGGAGAGGTCCAGCCTAACCGGCCAGTTCCGCAGAGCCCTCCATTTTACCCATGGACAGACAACGGCCCCTTGCGTCTTTGGCCACAAAATCCAGGGCACCCAGGGAGTAACTTCACACTAGGCAACCCCCGATGTGAACACGTTCCACACACTGGGACAGCAGGCAGGTACCTCTTTTCCACTTACGCTAGGATGTCAGTAGGCAAGGCGCCCTTCCTCAGCATCTATGGCCTCTCTGTATGTGTTGGTTCAGAGGAATCTCTTCATTCTACCCCTGAGACACATGACAAGTATGAGGGGCCTGAGAGAGAGCCTAGAGATGGAACGGGGGAGGCTTCTGGCTGTACTGCTTCCCCGCGGGTAGAGAATAGCAGGTAGTCTCTCTGGAAGGTCTTAGCTTCTGTTGATTGACATACGCAATACAGTGGGGCGGACCGTGGCCAGGTGGAGCTTGTGGGCAGATGCAACCTCTCCGGCGACGAATAATTCCGCTGCTGCTTTGTACGGTGAAAACCTCCCCCCGCCAATTGGGATGGGTAGAGAACATTGACCCACACCCGCCAGGGGCCTTTCCTGGGACTAAAGATCCCAACACGGTCTCAACGTCGTCACCCTCTCAGCACACACCTTTCCTGCACACATAATCCTGCCTTTCTCCGTCAGGGCCCTATCCTACCAGGAAAAAAAGCAAGCCGCTCAAAAAGGCCGATGCCAGGGAAATCGAGGAAACACTGCCATTTTCCCCATTTTTGCTGTCTACATGTCCCCGCCTCCGGTGCAAGGCTGCTTATGTGGCCGGGCTCCGAAGGCGAGGCCGAAATCCTGGCAGCCTGGGCCCCAGCAGTCCAATGCTTTATGGACGTGGGGACACGGATGACCTGTTTGCCACATACAGGAGGGTTCCCTGGGCCCTTCACTGGCTCGCCATTCAGCTCCACGACGTCCACTACTGGCCCTGGCCTTTGCTTTGGCTGCTGCCCCATTGAACGTGTGCTCCGCAGCCATCTTTCTCCACCCACCACTCTCATTCTGCCACCAGGGGATATGTGAGTGTGGGAGTCACCATTTGTCACTGGCAGCAGTCTCACAAGTCACTAGACTTCCAGGTACCCGCTGACCTAGGCTGCCTTCTGCCCTAGGCAAGGTCCCGAATCCTGCATCCCACAGGCTGACACCTGGGCACTGGCGGACCTTCATTTTTATCAACACAGAGGTCCGAGTGAGGGTCAGCAGGCCAGGTAGGTGAAGTCAAGGCCGGGTGGGCGGGGCTAAGGCATCTTTGCCATTGCCATGGAGACAGTCCCCCCACCGCAAGAGTGGGCGGAGCTTAGGATGGGCCTGGTGACAGGACTCAGCCAATGGCAGAGATCCGGCCCACCAGGCAGATGACACAGGGCCCTCCATTGTGACCTATGACACCTAGTGGCCACAGGGTTGGAGCACACCCTGGGAAAGGCTACGCAGGCACAAGGGAGGCCCTGGTGCGGACTGCTTCAGGGCAGTGGCAGAGCAGGCCAGATACCTCTTTCCCACTTTCCTCAGGATATCAGTACGCAAGGCATCCCCACGCAGCAGCTCTTGCCTCTCTCTCTCTCTGGATGTGTTCATTCTCTGAAATCTCCTTCCTCCTCCCCCTGAGTCACTTCACAGCTTGGAGTGCCTGACAGAGTGCCCAGAGACAAAAGAGCAAAGGGGGAAGCCCTCTGGCTCTACTGGTTGCCCATGGGCAGAGAAGTTCTGCTAGTCTATCTGGAAGGTCTAGAGAGTAGGGATTGATTGGGGAGCTACATCACGGGCGGACCTGGCCAGGTGAAGCTTGCTGACATGTGGCAGCCTCTCCGGAGACTACTAATTCCGCTGCTAACATTCTATGCAAATACCCGGCTGAGTGCCATGGGCAGAAAACATTGACACAGACCTGCCAGAGGCCTATTCTGGGTCTGAAGAGTCCACCCTGCTCTCCAGCAACTCATCCTCTCAGCACACACTTTGCCTGCACGCATGGAAACCGCCTCTCTCCACGAATGCCTTCACCTGCTAGGAAACACACCATGTCACTCAGCCAAAGGAGAGCACAGGCAAAGTCAACCGAAGCCCCCATTTTCAAGATTTGGCCTTCTGCTGCTCCACAGCCTCCGGTGGCACGCTGCATGTGCGTCACTTCTCGGCAGACAAGGCCGAAGTCCGGGCATCCAGGGCCCCAGTCATCCAGAGTCTACGGATGGCGGCATATGGATCGCCTCTTTGCCTCGTACAGCAGGGAGGCCTGGGCCCTAGACTGGCTCCGCTAGAGCTCCACGACCTCAGCTATTTTCCCTGACCTTCGGCCCATGCCCTCGTGAGTGTGTCATCTCTGGTTACACTTCTCTTCCGACCACACGGAATCCGCCACCTGCGGATACCTGAGCGTGGAAGTCAACATCTATCACTGGCTGCAGTGTCACAGGTCCCTAGGTGTCTAGGCTCAGGCTGACCTTGGCTGTCTTCTGCCCAAGAAGGGAGCCTAATCCTTCCAAGGAAATGAGGCCACGTGCTCACTGGCCTTCATCCTTTCTTTCATCCACACAGCGGTCTAGATGAGGGGAAAGAGGCCAGGTAGGCCAGGTGAAGGCTGAGTGCGGGGCCTAAGGCTTCTTTCCCAATCACCATGGAGACAGCCACCGCAAGGCTGGCCGGAACTTCTGACGGGGACGGGTCACAAACACTCAGCCAATAGGAGAAGTCCAGCCTAACCGGCCAGTTCCGCAGAGCCCTCCATTTTACCCATGGACAGACTACGGCCCCTTGCGTCTTTGGCCACAAAATCCAGGGCACCCAGGGACGAACTTCACACTAGGCAACCCCCGATGTGAACACGTTCCACACACTGGGACAGCAGGCAGGTACCTCTTTTCCACTTACGCTAGGATGTCAGTAGGCAAGGCGCCCTTCCTCAGCATCTATGGCCTCTCTGTATGTGTTGGTTCAGAGGAATCTCTTCATTCTACCCCTGAGACACATGACAAGTATGAGGGGCCTGAGAGAGAGCCTAGAGATGGAACGGGGGAGGCTTCTGGCTGTACTGCTTCCCCGCGGGTAGAGAATAGCAGGTAGTCTCTCTGGAAGGTCTTAGCTTCTGTTGATTGACATACGCAATACAGTGGGGCGGACCGTGGCCAGGTGGAGCTTGTGGGCAGATGCAACCTCTCCGGCGACGAATAATTCCGCTGCTGCTTTGTACGGTGAAAACCTCCCCCCGCCAAGTGGGATGGGTAGAGAACATTGACCCACACCCGCCAGGGGCCTTTCCTGGGACTAAAGATCCCAACACGGTCTCAACGTCGTCACCCTCTCAGCACACACCTTTCCTGCACACATAATCCTGCCTTTCTCCGTCAGGGCCCTATCCTACCAGGAAAAAAAGCAAGCCGCTCAAAAAGGCCGATGCCAGGGAAATCGAGGAAACACTGCCATTTTCCCCATTTTTGCTGTCTACATGTCCCCGCCTCCGGTGCAAGGCTGCGTATGTGGCCGGGCTCCGAAGGCGAGGCCGAAATCCTGGCAGCCTGGGCCCCAGCAGTCCAATGCTTTATGGACGTGGGGACACGGATGACCTGTTTGCCACATACAGGAGGGTTCCCTGGGCCCTTCACTGGCTCGCCATTCAGCTCCACGACGTCCACTACTGGCCCTGGCCTTTGCTTTGGCTGCTGCCCCATTGAACGTGTGCTCCGGAGCCATCTTTCTCCACCCACCACTCTCATTCTGCCACCAGGGGATATGTGAGTGTGGGAGTCACCATTTGTCACTGGCAGCAGTCTCACAAGTCACTAGACTTCCAGGTACCCGCTGACCTAGGCTGCCTTCTGCCCTAGGCAAGGTCCCGAATCCTGCATCCCACAGGCTGACACCTGGGCACTGGCGGACCTTCATTTTTATCAACACAGAGGTCCGAGTGAGGGTCAGCAGGCCAGGTAGGTGAAGTCAAGGCCGGGTGGGCGGGGCTAAGGCATCTTTGCCATTGCCATGGAGACAGTCCCCCCACCGCAAGAGTGGGCGGAGCTTAGGATGGGCCTGGTGACAGGACTCAGCCAATGGCAGAGATCCGGCCCACCAGGCAGATGACACAGGGCCCTCCATTGTGACCTATGACACCTAGTGGCCACAGGGTTGGAGCACACCCTGGGAAAGGCTACGCAGGCACAAGGGAGGCCCTGGTGCGGACTGCTTCAGGGCAGTGGCAGAGCAGGCCAGATACCTCTTTCCCACTTTCCTCAGGATATCAGTACGCAAGGCATCCCCACGCAGCAGCTCTTGCCTCTCTCTCTCTCTGGATGTGTTCATTCTCTGAAATCTCCTTCCTCCTCCCCCTGAGTCACTTCACAGCTTGGAGTGCCTGACAGAGTGCCCAGAGACAAAAGAGCAAAGGGGGAAGGCCTCTGGCTCTACTGGTTGCCCATGGGCAGAGAAGTTCTGCTAGTCTATCTGGAAGGTCTAGAGAGTAGGGATTGATTGGGGAGCTACATCACGGGCGGACCTGGCCAGGTGAAGCTTGCTGACATGTGGCAGCCTCTCCGGAGACTACTAATTCCGCTGCTAACATTCTATGCAAATACCCGGCTGAGTGCCATGGGCAGAAAACATTGACACAGACCTGCCAGAGGCCTATTCTGGGTCTGAAGAGTCCACCCTGCTCTCCAGCAACTCATCCTCTCAGCACACACTTTGCCTGCACGCATGGAAACCGCCTCTCTCCACGAATGCCTTCACCTGCTAGGAAACACACCATGTCACTCAGCCAAAGGAGAGCACAGGCAAAGTCAACCGAAGCCCCCATTTTCAAGATTTGGCCTTCTGCTGCTCCACAGCCTCCGGTGGCACGCTGCATGTGCGTCACTTCTCGGCAGACAAGGCCGAAGTCCGGGCATCCAGGGCCCCAGTCGTCCAGAGTCTACGGATGGCGGCATATGGATCGCCTCTTTGCCTCGTACAGCAGGGAGGCCTGGGCCCTAGACTGGCTCCGCTAGAGCTCCACGACCTCAGCTATTTTCCCTGACCTTCGGCCCATGCCCTCGTGAGTGTGTCATCTCTGGTTACACTTCTCTTCCGACCACACGGAATCCGCCACCTGCGGATACCTGAGCGTGGAAATCAACATCTATCACTGGCTGCAGTGTCACAGGTCCCTAGGTGTCTAGGCTCAGGCTGACCTTGGCTGTCTTCTGCCCAAGAAGGGAGCCTAATCCTTCCAAGGAAATGAGGCCACGTGCTCACTGGCCTTCATCCTTTCTTTCATCCACACAGCGGTCTAGATGAGGGGAAAGAGGCCAGGTAGGCCAGGTGAAGGCTGAGTGCGGGGCCTAAGGCTTCTTTCCCAATCACCATGGAGACAGCCACCGCAAGGCTGGCCGGAACTTCTGACGGGGACGGGTCACAAACACTCAGCCAATAGGAGAAGTCCAGCCTAACCGGCCAGTTCCGCAGAGCCCTCCATTTTACCCATGGACAGACTACGGCCCCTTGCGTCTTTGGCCACAAAATCCAGGGCACCCAGGGACGAACTTCACACTAGGCAACCCCCGATGTGAACACGTTCCACACACTGGGACAGCAGGCAGGTACCTCTTTTCCACTTACGCTAGGATGTCAGTAGGCAAGGCGCCCTTCCTCAGCATCTATGGCCTCTCTGTATGTGTTGGTTCAGAGGAATCTCTTCATTCTACCCCTGAGACACATGACAAGTATGAGGGGCCTGAGAGAGAGCCTAGAGATGGAACGGGGGAGGCTTCTGGCTGTACTGCTTCCCCGCGGGTAGAGAATAGCAGGTAGTCTCTCTGGAAGGTCTTAGCTTCTGTTGATTGACATACGCAATACAGTGGGGCGGACCGTGGCCAGGTGGAGCTTGTGGGCAGATGCAACCTCTCCGGCGACGAATAATTCCGCTGCTGCTTTGTACGGTGAAAACCTCCCCCCGCCAAGTGGGATGGGTAGAGAACATTGACCCACACCCGCCAGGGGCCTTTCCTGGGACTAAAGATCCCAACACGGTCTCAACGCCGTCACCCTCTCAGCACACACCTTTCCTGCACACATAATCCTGCCTTTCTCCGTCAGGGCCCTATCCTACCAGGAAAAAAAGCAAGCCGCTCAAAAAGGCCGATGCCAGGGAAATCGAGGAAACACTGCCATTTTCCCCATTTTTGCTGTCTACATGTCCCCGCCTCCGGTGCAAGGCTGCGTATGTGGCCGGGCTCCGAAGGCGAGGCCGAAATCCTGGCAGCCTGGGCCCCAGCAGTCCAATGCTTTATGGACGTGGGGACACGGATGACCTGTTTGCCACATACAGGAGGGTTCCCTGGGCCCTTCACTGGCTCGCCATTCAGCTCCACGACGTCCACTACTGGCCCTGGCCTTTGCTTTGGCTGCTGCCCCATTGAACGTGTGCTCCGGAGCCATCTTTCTCCACCCACCACTCTCATTCTGCCACCAGGGGATATGTGAGTGTGGGAGTCACCATTTGTCACTGGCAGCAGTCTCACAAGTCACTAGACTTCCAGGTACCCGCTGACCTAGGCTGCCTTCTGCCCTAGGCAAGGTCCCGAATCCTGCATCCCACAGGCTGACACCTGGGCACTGGCGGACCTTCATTTTTATCAACACAGAGGTCCGAGTGAGGGTCAGCAGGCCAGGTAGGTGAAGTCAAGGCCGGGTGGGCGGGGCTAAGGCATCTTTGCCATTGCCATGGAGACAGTCCCCCCACCGCAAGAGTGGGCGGAGCTTAGGATGGGCCTGGTGACAGGACTCAGCCAATGGCAGAGATCCGGCCCACCAGGCAGATGACACAGGGCCCTCCATTGTGACCTATGACACCTAGTGGCCACAGGGTTGGAGCACACCCTGGGAAAGGCTACGCAGGCACAAGGGAGGCCCTGGTGCGGACTGCTTCAGGGCAGTGGCAGAGCAGGCCAGATACCTCTTTCCCACTTTCCTCAGGATATCAGTACGCAAGGCATCCCCACTCAGCAGCTCTTGCCTCTCTCTCTCTCTGGATGTGTTCATTCTCTGAAATCTCCTTCCTCCTCCCCCTGAGTCACTTCACAGCTTGGAGTGCCTGACAGAGTGCCCAGAGACAAAAGAGCAAAGGGGGAAGCCCTCTGGCTCTACTGGTTGCCCATGGGCAGAGAAGTTCTGCTAGTCTATCTGGAAGGTCTAGAGAGTAGGGATTGATTGGGGAGCTACATCACGGGCGGACCTGGCCAGGTGAAGCTTGCTGACATGTGGCAGCCTCTCCGGAGACTACTAATTCCGCTGCTAACATTCTATGCAAATACCCGGCTGAGTGCCATGGGCAGAAAACATTGACACAGACCTGCCAGAGGCCTATTCTGGGTCTGAAGAGTCCACCCTGCTCTCCAGCAACTCATCCTCTCAGCACACACTTTGCCTGCACGCATGGAAACCGCCTCTCTCCACGAATGCCTTCACCTGCTAGGAAACACACCATGTCACTCAGCCAAAGGAGAGCACAGGCAAAGTCAACCGAAGCCCCCATTTTCAAGATTTGGCCTTCTGCTGCTCCACAGCCTCCGGTGGCACGCTGCATGTGCGTCACTTCTCGGCAGACAAGGCCGAAGTCCGGGCATCCAGGGCCCCAGTCATCCAGAGTCTACGGATGGCGGCATATGGATCGCCTCTTTGCCTCGTACAGCAGGGAGGCCTGGGCCCTAGACTGGCTCCGCTAGAGCTCCACGACCTCAGCTATTTTCCCTGACCTTCGGCCCATGCCCTCGTGAGTGTGTCATCTCTGGTTACACTTCTCTTCCGACCACACGGAATCCGCCACCTGCGGATACCTGAGCGTGGAAGTCAACATCTATCACTGGCTGCAGTGTCACAGGTCCCTAGGTGTCTAGGCTCAGGCTGACCTTGGCTGTCTTCTGCCCAAGAAGGGAGCCTAATCCTTCCAAGGAAATGAGGCCACGTGCTCACTGGCCTTCATCCTTTCTTTCATCCACACAGCGGTCTAGATGAGGGGAAAGAGGCCAGGTAGGCCAGGTGAAGGCTGAGTGCGGGGCCTAAGGCTTCTTTCCCAATCACCATGGAGACAGCCACCGCAAGGCTGGCCGGAACTTCTGACGGGGACGGGTCACAAACACTCAGCCAATAGGAGAAGTCCAGCCTAACCGGCCAGTTCCGCAGAGCCCTCCATTTTACCCATGGACAGACTACGGCCCCTTGCGTCTTTGGCCACAAAATCCAGGGCACCCAGGGACGAACTTCACACTAGGCAACCCCCGATGTGAACACGTTCCACACACTGGGACAGCAGGCAGGTACCTCTTTTCCACTTACGCTAGGATGTCAGTAGGCAAGGCGCCCTTCCTCAGCATCTATGGCCTCTCTGTATGTGTTGGTTCAGAGGAATCTCTTCATTCTACCCCTGAGACACATGACAAGTATGAGGGGCCTGAGAGAGAGCCTAGAGATGGAACGGGGGAGGCTTCTGGCTGTACTGCTTCCCCGCGGGTAGAGAATAGCAGGTAGTCTCTCTGGAAGGTCTTAGCTTCTGTTGATTGACATACGCAATACAGTGGGGCGGACCGTGGCCAGGTGGAGCTTGTGGGCAGATGCAACCTCTCCGGCGACGAATAATTCCGCTGCTGCTTTGTACGGTGAAAACCTCCCCCCGCCAAGTGGGATGGGTAGAGAACATTGACCCACACCCGCCAGGGGCCTTTCCTGGGACTAAAGATCCCAACACGGTCTCAACGTCGTCACCCTCTCAGCACACACCTTTCCTGCACACATAATCCTGCCTTTCTCCGTCAGGGCCCTATCCTACCAGGAAAAAAAGCAAGCCGCTCAAAAAGGCCGATGCCAGGGAAATCGAGGAAACACTGCCATTTTCCCCATTTTTGCTGTCTACATGTCCCCGCCTCCGGTGCAAGGCTGCGTATGTGGCCGGGCTCCGAAGGCGAGGCCGAAATCCTGGCAGCCTGGGCCCCAGCAGTCCAATGCTTTATGGACGTGGGGACACGGATGACCTGTTTGCCACATACAGGAGGGTTCCCTGGGCCCTTCACTGGCTCGCCATTCAGCTCCACGACGTCCACTACTGGCCCTGGCCTTTGCTTTGGCTGCTGCCCCATTGAACGTGTGCTCCGGAGCCATCTTTCTCCACCCACCACTCTCATTCTGCCACCAGGGGATATGTGAGTGTGGGAGTCACCATTTGTCACTGGCAGCAGTCTCACAAGTCACTAGACTTCCAGGTACCCGCTGACCTAGGCTGCCTTCTGCCCTAGGCAAGGTCCCGAATCCTGCATCCCACAGGCTGACACCTGGGCACTGGCGGACCTTCATTTTTATCAACACAGAGGTCCGAGTGAGGGTCAGCAGGCCAGGTAGGTGAAGTCAAGGCCGGGTGGGCGGGGCTAAGGCATCTTTGCCATTGCCATGGAGACAGTCCCCCCACCGCAAGAGTGGGCGGAGCTTAGGATGGGCCTGGTGACAGGACTCAGCCAATGGCAGAGATCCGGCCCACCAGGCAGATGACACAGGGCCCTCCATTGTGACCTATGACACCTAGTGGCCACAGGGTTGGAGCACACCCTGGGAAAGGCTACGCAGGCACAAGGGAGGCCCTGGTGCGGACTGCTTCAGGGCAGTGGCAGAGCAGGCCAGATACCTCTTTCCCACTTTCCTCAGGATATCAGTACGCAAGGCATCCCCACGCAGCAGCTCTTGCCTCTCTCTCTCTCTGGATGTGTTCATTCTCTGAAATCTCCTTCCTCCTCCCCCTGAGTCACTTCACAGCTTGGAGTGCCTGACAGAGTGCCCAGAGACAAAAGAGCAAAGGGGGAAGGCCTCTGGCTCTACTGGTTGCCCATGGGCAGAGAAGTTCTGCTAGTCTATCTGGAAGGTCTAGAGAGTAGGGATTGATTGGGGAGCTACATCACGGGCGGACCTGGCCAGGTGAAGCTTGCTGACATGTGGCAGCCTCTCCGGAGACTACTAATTCCGCTGCTAACATTCTATGCAAATACCCGGCTGAGTGCCATGGGCAGAAAACATTGACACAGACCTGCCAGAGGCCTATTCTGGGTCTGAAGAGTCCACCCTGCTCTCCAGCAACTCATCCTCTCAGCACACACTTTGCCTGCACGCATGGAAACCGCCTCTCTCCACGAATGCCTTCACCTGCTAGGAAACACACCATGTCACTCAGCCAAAGGAGAGCACAGGCAAAGTCAACCGAAGCCCCCATTTTCAAGATTTGGCCTTCTGCTGCTCCACAGCCTCCGGTGGCACGCTGCATGTGCGTCACTTCTCGGCAGACAAGGCCGAAGTCCGGGCATCCAGGGCCCCAGTCGTCCAGAGTCTACGGATGGCGGCATATGGATCGCCTCTTTGCCTCGTACAGCAGGGAGGCCTGGGCCCTAGACTGGCTCCGCTAGAGCTCCACGACCTCAGCTATTTTCCCTGACCTTCGGCCCATGCCCTCGTGAGTGTGTCATCTCTGGTTACACTTCTCTTCCGACCACACGGAATCCGCCACCTGCGGATACCTGAGCGTGGAAATCAACATCTATCACTGGCTGCAGTGTCACAGGTCCCTAGGTGTCTAGGCTCAGGCTGACCTTGGCTGTCTTCTGCCCAAGAAGGGAGCCTAATCCTTCCAAGGAAATGAGGCCACGTGCTCACTGGCCTTCATCCTTTCTTTCATCCACACAGCGGTCTAGATGAGGGGAAAGAGGCCAGGTAGGCCAGGTGAAGGCTGAGTGCGGGGCCTAAGGCTTCTTTCCCAATCACCATGGAGACAGCCACCGCAAGGCTGGCCGGAACTTCTGACGGGGACGGGTCACAAACACTCAGCCAATAGGAGAAGTCCAGCCTAACCGGCCAGTTCCGCAGAGCCCTCCATTTTACCCATGGACAGACTACGGCCCCTTGCGTCTTTGGCCACAAAATCCAGGGCACCCAGGGACGAACTTCACACTAGGCAACCCCCGATGTGAACACGTTCCACACACTGGGACAGCAGGCAGGTACCTCTTTTCCACTTACGCTAGGATGTCAGTAGGCAAGGCGCCCTTCCTCAGCATCTATGGCCTCTCTGTATGTGTTGGTTCAGAGGAATCTCTTCATTCTACCCCTGAGACACATGACAAGTATGAGGGGCCTGAGAGAGAGCCTAGAGATGGAACGGGGGAGGCTTCTGGCTGTACTGCTTCCCCGCGGGTAGAGAATAGCAGGTAGTCTCTCTGGAAGGTCTTAGCTTCTGTTGATTGACATACGCAATACAGTGGGGCGGACCGTGGCCAGGTGGAGCTTGTGGGCAGATGCAACCTCTCCGGCGACGAATAATTCCGCTGCTGCTTTGTACGGTGAAAACCTCCCCCCGCCAAGTGGGATGGGTAGAGAACATTGACCCACACCCGCCAGGGGCCTTTCCTGGGACTAAAGATCCCAACACGGTCTCAACGCCGTCACCCTCTCAGCACACACCTTTCCTGCACACATAATCCTGCCTTTCTCCGTCAGGGCCCTATCCTACCAGGAAAAAAAGCAAGCCGCTCAAAAAGGCCGATGCCAGGGAAATCGAGGAAACACTGCCATTTTCCCCATTTTTGCTGTCTACATGTCCCCGCCTCCGGTGCAAGGCTGCGTATGTGGCCGGGCTCCGAAGGCGAGGCCGAAATCCTGGCAGCCTGGGCCCCAGCAGTCCAATGCTTTATGGACGTGGGGACACGGATGACCTGTTTGCCACATACAGGAGGGTTCCCTGGGCCCTTCACTGGCTCGCCATTCAGCTCCACGACGTCCACTACTGGCCCTGGCCTTTGCTTTGGCTGCTGCCCCATTGAACGTGTGCTCCGGAGCCATCTTTCTCCACCCACCACTCTCATTCTGCCACCAGGGGATATGTGAGTGTGGGAGTCACCATTTGTCACTGGCAGCAGTCTCACAAGTCACTAGACTTCCAGGTACCCGCTGACCTAGGCTGCCTTCTGCCCTAGGCAAGGTCCCGAATCCTGCATCCCACAGGCTGACACCTGGGCACTGGCGGACCTTCATTTTTATCAACACAGAGGTCCGAGTGAGGGTCAGCAGGCCAGGTAGGTGAAGTCAAGGCCGGGTGGGCGGGGCTAAGGCATCTTTGCCATTGCCATGGAGACAGTCCCCCCACCGCAAGAGTGGGCGGAGCTTAGGATGGGCCTGGTGACAGGACTCAGCCAATGGCAGAGATCCGGCCCACCAGGCAGATGACACAGGGCCCTCCATTGTGACCTATGACACCTAGTGGCCACAGGGTTGGAGCACACCCTGGGAAAGGCTACGCAGGCACAAGGGAGGCCCTGGTGCGGACTGCTTCAGGGCAGTGGCAGAGCAGGCCAGATACCTCTTTCCCACTTTCCTGAGGATATCAGTACGCAAGGCATCCCCACGCAGCAGCTCTTGCCTCTCTCTCTCTCTGGATGTGTTCATTCTCTGAAATCTCCTTCCTTCTCCCCCTGAGTCACTTCACAGCTTGGAGTGCCTGACAGAGTGCCCAGAGACAAAAGAGCAAAGGGGGAAGGCCTCTGGCTCTACTGGTTGCCCATGGGCAGAGAAGTTCTGCTAGTCTATCTGGAAGGTCTAGAGAGTAGGGATTGATTGGGGAGCTACATCACGGGCGGACCTGGCCAGGTGAAGCTTGCTGACATGTGGCAGCCTCTCCGGAGACTACTAATTCCGCTGCTAACATTCTATGCAAATACCCGGCTGAGTGCCATGGGCAGAAAACATTGACACAGACCTGCCAGAGGCCTATTCTGGGTCTGAAGAGTCCACCCTGCTCTCCAGCAACTCATCCTCTCAGCACACACTTTGCCTGCACGCATGGAAACCGCCTCTCTCCACGAATGCCTTCACCTGCTAGGAAACACACCATGTCACTCAGCCAAAGGAGAGCACAGGCAAAGTCAACCGAAGCCCCCATTTTCAAGATTTGGCCTTCTGCTGCTCCACAGCCTCCGGTGGCACGCTGCATGTGCGTCACTTCTCGGCAGACAAGGCCGAAGTCCGGGCATCCAGGGCCCCAGTCGTCCAGAGTCTACGGATGGCGGCATATGGATCGCCTCTTTGCCTCGTACAGCAGGGAGGCCTGGGCCCTAGACTGGCTCCGCTAGAGCTCCACGACCTCAGCTATTTTCCCTGACCTTCGGCCCATGCCCTCGTGAGTGTGTCATCTCTGGTTACACTTCTCTTCCGACCACACGGAATCCGCCACCTGCGGATACCTGAGCGTGGAAGTCAACATCTATCACTGGCTGCAGTGTCACAGGTCCCTAGGTGTCTAGGCTCAGGCTGACCTTGGCTGTCTTCTGCCCAAGAAGGGAGCCTAATCCTTCCAAGGAAATGAGGCCACGTGCTCACTGGCCTTCATCCTTTCTTTCATCCACACAGCGGTCTAGATGAGGGGAAAGAGGCCAGGTAGGCCAGGTGAAGGCTGAGTGCGGGGCCTAAGGCTTCTTTCCCAATCACCATGGAGACAGCCACCGCAAGGCTGGCCGGAACTTCTGACGGGGACGGGTCACAAACACTCAGCCAATAGGAGAGGTCCAGCCTAACCGGCCAGTTCCGCAGAGCCCTCCATTTTACCCATGGACAGACTACGGCCCCTTGCGTCTTTGGCCACAAAATCCAGGGCACCCAGGGAGTAACTTCACACTAGGCAACCCCCGATGTGAACACGTTCCACACACTGGGACAGCAGGCAGGTACCTCTTTTCCACTTACGCTAGGATGTCAGTAGGCAAGGCGCCCTTCCTCAGCATCTATGGCCTCTCTGTATGTGTTGGTTCAGAGGAATCTCTTCATTCTACCCCTGAGACACATGACAAGTATGAGGGGCCTGAGAGAGAGCCTAGAGATGGAACGGGGGAGGCTTCTGGCTGTACTGCTTCCCCGCGGGTAGAGAATAGCAGGTAGTCTCTCTGGAAGGTCTTAGCTTCTGTTGATTGACATACGCAATACAGTGGGGCGGACCGTGGCCAGGTGGAGCTTGTGGGCAGATGCAACCTCTCCGGCGACGAATAATTCCGCTGCTGCTTTGTACGGTGAAAACCTCCCCCCGCCAAGTGGGATGGGTAGAGAACATTGACCCACACCCGCCAGGGGCCTTTCCTGGGACTAAAGATCCCAACACGGTCTCAACGTCGTCACCCTCTCAGCACACACCTTTCCTGCACACATAATCCTGCCTTTCTCCGTCAGGGCCCTATCCTACCAGGAAAAAAAGCAAGCCGCTCAAAAAGGCCGATGCCAGGGAAATCGAGGAAACACTGCCATTTTCCCCATTTTTGCTGTCTACATGTCCCCGCCTCCGGTGCAAGGCTGCGTATGTGGCCGGGCTCCGAAGGCGAGGCCGAAATCCTGGCAGCCTGGGCCCCAGCAGTCCAATGCTTTATGGACGTGGGGACACGGATGACCTGTTTGCCACATACAGGAGGGTTCCCTGGGCCCTTCACTGGCTCGCCATTCAGCTCCACGACGTCCACTACTGGCCCTGGCCTTTGCTTTGGCTGCTGCCCCATTGAACGTGTGCTCCGGAGCCATCTTTCTCCACCCACCACTCTCATTCTGCCACCAGGGGATATGTGAGTGTGGGAGTCACCATTTGTCACTGGCAGCAGTCTCACAAGTCACTAGACTTCCAGGTACCCGCTGACCTAGGCTGCCTTCTGCCCTAGGCAAGGTCCCGAATCCTGCATCCCACAGGCTGACACCTGGGCACTGGCGGACCTTCATTTTTATCAACACAGAGGTCCGAGTGAGGGTCAGCAGGCCAGGTAGGTGAAGTCAAGGCCGGGTGGGCGGGGCTAAGGCATCTTTGCCATTGCCATGGAGACAGTCCCCCCACCGCAAGAGTGGGCGGAGCTTAGGATGGGCCTGGTGACAGGACTCAGCCAATGGCAGAGATCCGGCCCACCAGGCAGATGACACAGGGCCCTCCATTGTGACCTATGACACCTAGTGGCCACAGGGTTGGAGCACACCCTGGGAAAGGCTACGCAGGCACAAGGGAGGCCCTGGTGCGGACTGCTTCAGGGCAGTGGCAGAGCAGGCCAGATACCTCTTTCCCACTTTCCTGAGGATATCAGTACGCAAGGCATCCCCACGCAGCAGCTCTTGCCTCTCTCTCTCTCTGGATGTGTTCATTCTCTGAAATCTCCTTCCTTCTCCCCCTGAGTCACTTCACAGCTTGGAGTGCCTGACAGAGTGCCCAGAGACAAAAGAGCAAAGGGGGAAGGCCTCTGGCTCTACTGGTTGCCCATGGGCAGAGAAGTTCTGCTAGTCTATCTGGAAGGTCTAGAGAGTAGGGATTGATTGGGGAGCTACATCACGGGCGGACCTGGCCAGGTGAAGCTTGCTGACATGTGGCAGCCTCTCCGGAGACTACTAATTCCGCTGCTAACATTCTATGCAAATACCCGGCTGAGTGCCATGGGCAGAAAACATTGACACAGACCTGCCAGAGGCCTATTCTGGGTCTGAAGAGTCCACCCTGCTCTCCAGCAACTCATCCTCTCAGCACACACTTTGCCTGCACGCATGGAAACCGCCTCTCTCCACGAATGCCTTCACCTGCTAGGAAACACACCATGTCACTCAGCCAAAGGAGAGCACAGGCAAAGTCAACCGAAGCCCCCATTTTCAAGATTTGGCCTTCTGCTGCTCCACAGCCTCCGGTGGCACGCTGCATGTGCGTCACTTCTCGGCAGACAAGGCCGAAGTCCGGGCATCCAGGGCCCCAGTCGTCCAGAGTCTACGGATGGCGGCATATGGATCGCCTCTTTGCCTCGTACAGCAGGGAGGCCTGGGCCCTAGACTGGCTCCGCTAGAGCTCCACGACCTCAGCTATTTTCCCTGACCTTCGGCCCATGCCCTCGTGAGTGTGTCATCTCTGGTTACACTTCTCTTCCGACCACACGGAATCCGCCACCTGCGGATACCTGAGCGTGGAAGTCAACATCTATCACTGGCTGCAGTGTCACAGGTCCCTAGGTGTCTAGGCTCAGGCTGACCTTGGCTGTCTTCTGCCCAAGAAGGGAGCCTAATCCTTCCAAGGAAATGAGGCCACGTGCTCACTGGCCTTCATCCTTTCTTTCATCCACACAGCGGTCTAGATGAGGGGAAAGAGGCCAGGTAGGCCAGGTGAAGGCTGAGTGCGGGGCCTAAGGCTTCTTTCCCAATCACCATGGAGACAGCCACCGCAAGGCTGGCCGGAACTTCTGACGGGGACGGGTCACAAACACTCAGCCAATAGGAGAGGTCCAGCCTAACCGGCCAGTTCCGCAGAGCCCTCCATTTTACCCATGGACAGACAACGGCCCCTTGCGTCTTTGGCCACAAAATCCAGGGCACCCAGGGAGTAACTTCACACTAGGCAACCCCCGATGTGAACACGTTCCACACACTGGGACAGCAGGCAGGTACCTCTTTTCCACTTACGCTAGGATGTCAGTAGGCAAGGCGCCCTTCCTCAGCATCTATGGCCTCTCTGTATGTGTTGGTTCAGAGGAATCTCTTCATTCTACCCCTGAGACACATGACAAGTATGAGGGGCCTGAGAGAGAGCCTAGAGATGGAACGGGGGAGGCTTCTGGCTGTACTGCTTCCCCGCGGGTAGAGAATAGCAGGTAGTCTCTCTGGAAGGTCTTAGCTTCTGTTGATTGACATACGCAATACAGTGGGGCGGACCGTGGCCAGGTGGAGCTTGTGGGCAGATGCAACCTCTCCGGCGACGAATAATTCCGCTGCTGCTTTGTACGGTGAAAACCTCCCCCCGCCAAGTGGGATGGGTAGAGAACATTGACCCACACCCGCCAGGGGCCTTTCCTGGGACTAAAGATCCCAACACGGTCTCAACGTCGTCACCCTCTCAGCACACACCTTTCCTGCACACATAATCCTGCCTTTCTCCGTCAGGGCCCTATCCTACCAGGAAAAAAAGCAAGCCGCTCAAAAAGGCCGATGCCAGGGAAATCGAGGAAACACTGCCATTTTCCCCATTTTTGCTGTCTACATGTCCCCGCCTCCGGTGCAAGGCTGCGTATGTGGCCGGGCTCCGAAGGCGAGGCCGAAATCCTGGCAGCCTGGGCCCCAGCAGTCCAATGCTTTATGGACGTGGGGACACGGATGACCTGTTTGCCACATACAGGAGGGTTCCCTGGGCCCTTCACTGGCTCGCCATTCAGCTCCACGACGTCCACTACTGGCCCTGGCCTTTGCTTTGGCTGCTGCCCCATTGAACGTGTGCTCCGCAGCCATCTTTCTCCACCCACCACTCTCATTCTGCCACCAGGGGATATGTGAGTGTGGGAGTCACCATTTGTCACTGGCAGCAGTCTCACAAGTCACTAGACTTCCAGGTACCCGCTGACCTAGGCTGCCTTCTGCCCTAGGCAAGGTCCCGAATCCTGCATCCCACAGGCTGACACCTGGGCACTGGCGGACCTTCATTTTTATCAACACAGAGGTCCGAGTGAGGGTCAGCAGGCCAGGTAGGTGAAGTCAAGGCCGGGTGGGCGGGGCTAAGGCATCTTTGCCATTGCCATGGAGACAGTCCCCCCACCGCAAGAGTGGGCGGAGCTTAGGATGGGCCTGGTGACAGGACTCAGCCAATGGCAGAGATCCGGCCCACCAGGCAGATGACACAGGGCCCTCCATTGTGACCTATGACACCTAGTGGCCACAGGGTTGGAGCACACCCTGGGAAAGCCTACGCAGGCACAAGGGAGGCCCTGGTGCGGACTGCTTCAGGGCAGTGGCAGAGCAGGCCAGATACCTCTTTCCCACTTTCCTGAGGATATCAGTACGCAAGGCATCCCCACTCAGCAGCTCTTGCCTCTCTCTCTCTCTGGATGTGTTCATTCTCTGAAATCTCCTTCCTTCTCCCCCTGAGTCACTTCACAGCTTGGAGTGCCTGACAGAGTGCCCAGAGACAAAAGAGCAAAGGGGGAAGGCCTCTGGCTCTACTGGTTGCCCATGGGCAGAGAAGTTCTGCTAGTCTATCTGGAAGGTCTAGAGAGTAGGGATTGATTGGGGAGCTACATCACGGGCGGACCTGGCCAGGTGAAGCTTGCTGACATGTGGCAGCCTCTCCGGAGACTACTAATTCCGCTGCTAACATTCTATGCAAATACCCGGCTGAGTGCCATGGGCAGAAAACATTGACACAGACCTGCCAGAGGCCTATTCTGGGTCTGAAGAGTCCACCCTGCTCTCCAGCAACTCATCCTCTCAGCACACACTTTGCCTGCACGCATGGAAACCGCCTCTCTCCACGAATGCCTTCACCTGCTAGGAAACACACCATGTCACTCAGCCAAAGGAGAGCACAGGCAAAGTCAACCGAAGCCCCCATTTTCAAGATTTGGCCTTCTGCTGCTCCACAGCCTCCGGTGGCACGCTGCATGTGCGTCACTTCTCGGCAGACAAGGCCGAAGTCCGGGCATCCAGGGCCCCAGTCGTCCAGAGTCTACGGATGGCGGCATATGGATCGCCTCTTTGCCTCGTACAGCAGGGAGGCCTGGGCCCTAGACTGGCTCCTCTAGAGCTCCACGACCTCAGCTATTTTCCCTGACCTTCGGCCCATGCCCTCGTGAGTGTGTCATCTCTGGTTACACTTCTCTTCCGACCACACGGAATCCGCCACCTGCGGATACCTGAGCGTGGAAGTCAACATCTATCACTGGCTGCAGTGTCACAGGTCCCTAGGTGTCTAGGCTCAGGCTGACCTTGGCTGTCTTCTGCCCAAGAAGGGAGCCTAATCCTTCCAAGGAAATGAGGCCACGTGCTCACTGGCCTTCATCCTTTCTTTCATCCACACAGCGGTCTAGATGAGGGGAAAGAGGCCAGGTAGGCCAGGTGAAGGCTGAGTGCGGGGCCTAAGGCTTCTTTCCCAATCACCATGGAGACAGCCACCGCAAGGCTGGCCGGAACTTCTGACGGGGACGGGTCACAAACACTCAGCCAATAGGAGAGGTCCAGCCTAACCGGCCAGTTCCGCAGAGCCCTCCATTTTACCCATGGACAGACAACGGCCCCTTGCGTCTTTGGCCACAAAATCCAGGGCACCCAGGGAGTAACTTCACACTAGGCAACCCCCGATGTGAACACGTTCCACACACTGGGACAGCAGGCAGGTACCTCTTTTCCACTTACGCTAGGATGTCAGTAGGCAAGGCGCCCTTCCTCAGCATCTATGGCCTCTCTGTATGTGTTGGTTCAGAGGAATCTCTTCATTCTACCCCTGAGACACATGACAAGTATGAGGGGCCTGAGAGAGAGCCTAGAGATGGAACGGGGGAGGCTTCTGGCTGTACTGCTTCCCCGCGGGTAGAGAATAGCAGGTAGTCTCTCTGGAAGGTCTTAGCTTCTGTTGATTGACATACGCAATACAGTGGGGCGGACCGTGGCCAGGTGGAGCTTGTGGGCAGATGCAACCTCTCCGGCGACGAATAATTCCGCTGCTGCTTTGTACGGTGAAAACCTCCCCCCGCCAAGTGGGATGGGTAGAGAACATTGACCCACACCCGCCAGGGGCCTTTCCTGGGACTAAAGATCCCAACACGGTCTCAACGTCGTCACCCTCTCAGCACACACCTTTCCTGCACACATAATCCTGCCTTTCTCCGTCAGGGCCCTATCCTACCAGGAAAAAAAGCAAGCCGCTCAAAAAGGCCGATGCCAGGGAAATCGAGGAAACACTGCCATTTTCCCCATTTTTGCTGTCTACATGTCCCCGCCTCCGGTGCAAGGCTGCGTATGTGGCCGGGCTCCGAAGGCGAGGCCGAAATCCTGGCAGCCTGGGCCCCAGCAGTCCAATGCTTTATGGACGTGGGGACACGGATGACCTGTTTGCCACATACAGGAGGGTTCCCTGGGCCCTTCACTGGCTCGCCATTCAGCTCCACGACGTCCACTACTGGCCCTGGCCTTTGCTTTGGCTGCTGCCCCATTGAACGTGTGCTCCGCAGCCATCTTTCTCCACCCACCACTCTCATTCTGCCACCAGGGGATATGTGAGTGTGGGAGTCACCATTTGTCACTGGCAGCAGTCTCACAAGTCACTAGACTTCCAGGTACCCGCTGACCTAGGCTGCCTTCTGCCCTAGGCAAGGTCCCGAATCCTGCATCCCACAGGCTGACACCTGGGCACTGGCGGACCTTCATTTTTATCAACACAGAGGTCCGAGTGAGGGTCAGCAGGCCAGGTAGGTGAAGTCAAGGCCGGGTGGGCGGGGCTAAGGCATCTTTGCCATTGCCATGGAGACAGTCCCCCCACCGCAAGAGTGGGCGGAGCTTAGGATGGGCCTGGTGACAGGACTCAGCCAATGGCAGAGATCCGGCCCACCAGGCAGATGACACAGGGCCCTCCATTGTGACCTATGACACCTAGTGGCCACAGGGTTGGAGCACACCCTGGGAAAGGCTACGCAGGCACAAGGGAGGCCCTGGTGCGGACTGCTTCAGGGCAGTGGCAGAGCAGGCCAGATACCTCTTTCCCACTTTCCTGAGGATATCAGTACGCAAGGCATCCCCACTCAGCAGCTCTTGCCTCTCTCTCTCTCTGGATGTGTTCATTCTCTGAAATCTCCTTCCTTCTCCCCCTGAGTCACTTCACAGCTTGGAGTGCCTGACAGAGTGCCCAGAGACAAAAGAGCAAAGGGGGAAGGCCTCTGGCTCTACTGGTTGCCCATGGGCAGAGAAGTTCTGCTAGTCTATCTGGAAGGTCTAGAGAGTAGGGATTGATTGGGGAGCTACATCACGGGCGGACCTGGCCAGGTGAAGCTTGCTGACATGTGGCAGCCTCTCCGGAGACTACTAATTCCGCTGCTAACATTCTATGCAAATACCCGGCTGAGTGCCATGGGCAGAAAACATTGACACAGACCTGCCAGAGGCCTATTCTGGGTCTGAAGAGTCCACCCTGCTCTCCAGCAACTCATCCTCTCAGCACACACTTTGCCTGCACGCATGGAAACCGCCTCTCTCCACGAATGCCTTCACCTGCTAGGAAACACACCATGTCACTCAGCCAAAGGAGAGCACAGGCAAAGTCAACCGAAGCCCCCATTTTCAAGATTTGGCCTTCTGCTGCTCCACAGCCTCCGGTGGCACGCTGCATGTGCGTCACTTCTCGGCAGACAAGGCCGAAGTCCGGGCATCCAGGGCCCCAGTCGTCCAGAGTCTACGGATGGCGGCATATGGATCGCCTCTTTGCCTCGTACAGCAGGGAGGCCTGGGCCCTAGACTGGCTCCGCTAGAGCTCCACGACCTCAGCTATTTTCCCTGACCTTCGGCCCATGCCCTCGTGAGTGTGTCATCTCTGGTTACACTTCTCTTCCGACCACACGGAATCCGCCACCTGCGGATACCTGAGCGTGGAAGTCAACATCTATCACTGGCTGCAGTGTCACAGGTCCCTAGGTGTCTAGGCTCAGGCTGACCTTGGCTGTCTTCTGCCCAAGAAGGGAGCCTAATCCTTCCAAGGAAATGAGGCCACGTGCTCACTGGCCTTCATCCTTTCTTTCATCCACACAGCGGTCTAGATGAGGGGAAAGAGGCCAGGTAGGCCAGGTGAAGGCTGAGTGCGGGGCCTAAGGCTTCTTTCCCAATCACCATGGAGACAGCCACCGCAAGGCTGGCCGGAACTTCTGACGGGGACGGGTCACAAACACTCAGCCAATAGGAGAGGTCCAGCCTAACCGGCCAGTTCCGCAGAGCCCTCCATTTTACCCATGGACAGACAACGGCCCCTTGCGTCTTTGGCCACAAAATCCAGGGCACCCAGGGAGTAACTTCACACTAGGCAACCCCCGATGTGAACACGTTCCACACACTGGGACAGCAGGCAGGTACCTCTTTTCCACTTACGCTAGGATGTCAGTAGGCAAGGCGCCCTTCCTCAGCATCTATGGCCTCTCTGTATGTGTTGGTTCAGAGGAATCTCTTCATTCTACCCCTGAGACACATGACAAGTATGAGGGGCCTGAGAGAGAGCCTAGAGATGGAACGGGGGAGGCTTCTGGCTGTACTGCTTCCCCGCGGGTAGAGAATAGCAGGTAGTCTCTCTGGAAGGTCTTAGCTTCTGTTGATTGACATACGCAATACAGTGGGGCGGACCGTGGCCAGGTGGAGCTTGTGGGCAGATGCAACCTCTCCGGCGACGAATAATTCCGCTGCTGCTTTGTACGGTGAAAACCTCCCCCCGCCAAGTGGGATGGGTAGAGAACATTGACCCACACCCGCCAGGGGCCTTTCCTGGGACTAAAGATCCCAACACGGTCTCAACGTCGTCACCCTCTCAGCACACACCTTTCCTGCACACATAATCCTGCCTTTCTCCGTCAGGGCCCTATCCTACCAGGAAAAAAAGCAAGCCGCTCAAAAAGGCCGATGCCAGGGAAATCGAGGAAACACTGCCATTTTCCCCATTTTTGCTGTCTACATGTCCCCGCCTCCGGTGCAAGGCTGCGTATGTGGCCGGGCTCCGAAGGCGAGGCCGAAATCCTGGCAGCCTGGGCCCCAGCAGTCCAATGCTTTATGGACGTGGGGACACGGATGACCTGTTTGCCACATACAGGAGGGTTCCCTGGGCCCTTCACTGGCTCGCCATTCAGCTCCACGACGTCCACTACTGGCCCTGGCCTTTGCTTTGGCTGCTGCCCCATTGAACGTGTGCTCCGCAGCCATCTTTCTCCACCCACCACTCTCATTCTGCCACCAGGGGATATGTGAGTGTGGGAGTCACCATTTGTCACTGGCAGCAGTCTCACAAGTCACTAGACTTCCAGGTACCCGCTGACCTAGGCTGCCTTCTGCCCTAGGCAAGGTCCCGAATCCTGCATCCCACAGGCTGACACCTGGGCACTGGCGGACCTTCATTTTTATCAACACAGAGGTCCGAGTGAGGGTCAGCAGGCCAGGTAGGTGAAGTCAAGGCCGGGTGGGCGGGGCTAAGGCATCTTTGCCATTGCCATGGAGACAGTCCCCCCACCGCAAGAGTGGGCGGAGCTTAGGATGGGCCTGGTGACAGGACTCAGCCAATGGCAGAGATCCGGCCCACCAGGCAGATGACACAGGGCCCTCCATTGTGACCTATGACACCTAGTGGCCACAGGGTTGGAGCACACCCTGGGAAAGGCTACGCAGGCACAAGGGAGGCCCTGGTGCGGACTGCTTCAGGGCAGTGGCAGAGCAGGCCAGATACCTCTTTCCCACTTTCCTGAGGATATCAGTACGCAAGGCATCCCCACTCAGCAGCTCTTGCCTCTCTCTCTCTCTGGATGTGTTCATTCTCTGAAATCTCCTTCCTTCTCCCCCTGAGTCACTTCACAGCTTGGAGTGCCTGACAGAGTGCCCAGAGACAAAAGAGCAAAGGGCGAAGGCCTCTGGCTCTACTGGTTGCCCATGGGCAGAGAAGTTCTGCTAGTCTATCTGGAAGGTCTAGAGAGTAGGGATTGATTGGGGAGCTACATCACGGGCGGACCTGGCCAGGTGAAGCTTGCTGACGTGTGGCAGCCTCTCCGGAGACTACTAATTCCGCTGCTAACATTCTATGCAAATACCCGGCTGAGTGCCATGGGCAGAAAACATTGACACAGACCTGCCAGAGGCCTATTCTGGGTCTGAAGAGTCCACCCTGCTCTCCAGCAACTCATCCTCTCAGCACACACTTTGCCTGCACGCATGGAAACCGCCTCTCTCCACGAATGCCTTCACCTGCTAGGAAACACACCATGTCACTCAGCCAAAGGAGAGCACAGGCAAAGTCAACCGAAGCCCCCATTTTCAAGATTTGGCCTTCTGCTGCTCCACAGCCTCCGGTGGCACGCTGCATGTGCGTCACTTCTCGGCAGACAAGGCCGAAGTCCGGGCATCCAGGGCCCCAGTCGTCCAGAGTCTACGGATGGCGGCATATGGATCGCCTCTTTGCCTCGTACAGCAGGGAGGCCTGGGCCCTAGACTGGCTCCTCTAGAGCTCCACGACCTCAGCTATTTTCCCTGACCTTCGGCCCATGCCCTCGTGAGTGTGTCATCTCTGGTTACACTTCTCTTCCGACCACACGGAATCCGCCACCTGCGGATACCTGAGCGTGGAAGTCAACATCTATCACTGGCTGCAGTGTCACAGGTCCCTAGGTGTCTAGGCTCAGGCTGACCTTGGCTGTCTTCTGCCCAAGAAGGGAGCCTAATCCTTCCAAGGAAATGAGGCCACGTGCTCACTGGCCTTCATCCTTTCTTTCATCCACACAGCAGTCTAGATGAGGGGAAAGAGGCCAGGTAGGCCAGGTGAAGGCTGAGTGCGGGGCCTAAGGCTTCTTTCCCAATCACCATGGAGACAGCCACCGCAAGGCTGGCCGGAACTTCTGACGGGGACGGGTCACAAACACTCAGCCAATAGGAGAGGTCCAGCCTAACCGGCCAGTTCCGCAGAGCCCTCCATTTTACCCATGGACAGACAACGGCCCCTTGCGTCTTTGGCCACAAAATCCAGGGCACCCAGGGAGTAACTTCACACTAGGCAACCCCCGATGTGAACACGTTCCACACACTGGGACAGCAGGCAGGTACCTCTTTTCCACTTACGCTAGGATGTCAGTAGGCAAGGCGCCCTTCCTCAGCATCTATGGCCTCTCTGTATGTGTTGGTTCAGAGGAATCTCTTCATTCTACCCCTGAGACACATGACAAGTATGAGGGGCCTGAGAGAGAGCCTAGAGATGGAACGGGGGAGGCTTCTGGCTGTACTGCTTCCCCGCGGGTAGAGAATAGCAGGTAGTCTCTCTGGAAGGTCTTAGCTTCTGTTGATTGACATACGCAATACAGTGGGGCGGACCGTGGCCAGGTGGAGCTTGTGGGCAGATGCAACCTCTCCGGCGACGAATAATTCCGCTGCTGCTTTGTACGGTGAAAACCTCCCCCCGCCAAGTGGGATGGGTAGAGAACATTGACCCACACCCGCCAGGGGCCTTTCCTGGGACTAAAGATCCCAACACGGTCTCAACGTCGTCACCCTCTCAGCACACACCTTTCCTGCACACATAATCCTGCCTTTCTCCGTCAGGGCCCTATCCTACCAGGAAAAAAAGCAAGCCGCTCAAAAAGGCCGATGCCAGGGAAATCGAGGAAACACTGCCATTTTCCCCATTTTTGCTGTCTACATGTCCCCGCCTCCGGTGCAAGGCTGCGTATGTGGCCGGGCTCCGAAGGCGAGGCCGAAATCCTGGCAGCCTGGGCCCCAGCAGTCCAATGCTTTATGGACGTGGGGACACGGATGACCTGTTTGCCACATACAGGAGGGTTCCCTGGGCCCTTCACTGGCTCGCCATTCAGCTCCACGACGTCCACTACTGGCCCTGGCCTTTGCTTTGGCTGCTGCCCCATTGAACGTGTGCTCCGCAGCCATCTTTCTCCACCCACCACTCTCATTCTGCCACCAGGGGATATGTGAGTGTGGGAGTCACCATTTGTCACTGGCAGCAGTCTCACAAGTCACTAGACTTCCAGGTACCCGCTGACCTAGGCTGCCTTCTGCCCTAGGCAAGGTCCCGAATCCTGCATCCCACAGGCTGACACCTGGGCACTGGCGGACCTTCATTTTTATCAACACAGAGGTCCGAGTGAGGGTCAGCAGGCCAGGTAGGTGAAGTCAAGGCCGGGTGGGCGGGGCTAAGGCATCTTTGCCATTGCCATGGAGACAGTCCCCCCACCGCAAGAGTGGGCGGAGCTTAGGATGGGCCTGGTGACAGGACTCAGCCAATGGCAGAGATCCGGCCCACCAGGCAGATGACACAGGGCCCTCCATTGTGACCTATGACACCTAGTGGCCACAGGGTTGGAGCACACCCTGGGAAAGGCTACGCAGGCACAAGGGAGGCCCTGGTGCGGACTGCTTCAGGGCAGTGGCAGAGCAGGCCAGATACCTCTTTCCCACTTTCCTGAGGATATCAGTACGCAAGGCATCCCCACTCAGCAGCTCTTGCCTCTCTCTCTCTCTGGATGTGTTCATTCTCTGAAATCTCCTTCCTTCTCCCCCTGAGTCACTTCACAGCTTGGAGTGCCTGACAGAGTGCCCAGAGACAAAAGAGCAAAGGGGGAAGGCCTCTGGCTCTACTGGTTGCCCATGGGCAGAGAAGTTCTGCTAGTCTATCTGGAAGGTCTAGAGAGTAGGGATTGATTGGGGAGCTACATCACGGGCGGACCTGGCCAGGTGAAGCTTGCTGACATGTGGCAGCCTCTCCGGAGACTACTAATTCCGCTGCTAACATTCTATGCAAATACCCGGCTGAGTGCCATGGGCAGAAAACATTGACACAGACCTGCCAGAGGCCTATTCTGGGTCTGAAGAGTCCACCCTGCTCTCCAGCAACTCATCCTCTCAGCACACACTTTGCCTGCACGCATGGAAACCGCCTCTCTCCACGAATGCCTTCACCTGCTAGGAAACACACCATGTCACTCAGCCAAAGGAGAGCACAGGCAAAGTCAACCGAAGCCCCCATTTTCAAGATTTGGCCTTCTGCTGCTCCACAGCCTCCGGTGGCACGCTGCATGTGCGTCACTTCTCGGCAGACAAGGCCGAAGTCCGGGCATCCAGGGCCCCAGTCGTCCAGAGTCTACGGATGGCGGCATATGGATCGCCTCTTTGCCTCGTACAGCAGGGAGGCCTGGGCCCTAGACTGGCTCCGCTAGAGCTCCACGACCTCAGCTATTTTCCCTGACCTTCGGCCCATGCCCTCGTGAGTGTGTCATCTCTGGTTACACTTCTCTTCCGACCACACGGAATCCGCCACCTGCGGATACCTGAGCGTGGAAGTCAACATCTATCACTGGCTGCAGTGTCACAGGTCCCTAGGTGTCTAGGCTCAGGCTGACCTTGGCTGTCTTCTGCCCAAGAAGGGAGCCTAATCCTTCCAAGGAAATGAGGCCACGTGCTCACTGGCCTTCATCCTTTCTTTCATCCACACAGCGGTCTAGATGAGGGGAAAGAGGCCAGGTAGGCCAGGTGAAGGCTGAGTGCGGGGCCTAAGGCTTCTTTCCCAATCACCATGGAGACAGCCACCGCAAGGCTGGCCGGAACTTCTGACGGGGACGGGTCACAAACACTCAGCCAATAGGAGAGGTCCAGCCTAACCGGCCAGTTCCGCAGAGCCCTCCATTTTACCCATGGACAGACAACGGCCCCTTGCGTCTTTGGCCACAAAATCCAGGGCACCCAGGGAGTAACTTCACACTAGGCAACCCCCGATGTGAACACGTTCCACACACTGGGACAGCAGGCAGGTACCTCTTTTCCACTTACGCTAGGATGTCAGTAGGCAAGGCGCCCTTCCTCAGCATCTATGGCCTCTCTGTATGTGTTGGTTCAGAGGAATCTCTTCATTCTACCCCTGAGACACATGACAAGTATGAGGGGCCTGAGAGAGAGCCTAGAGATGGAACGGGGGAGGCTTCTGGCTGTACTGCTTCCCCGCGGGTAGAGAATAGCAGGTAGTCTCTCTGGAAGGTCTTAGCTTCTGTTGATTGACATACGCAATACAGTGGGGCGGACCGTGGCCAGGTGGAGCTTGTGGGCAGATGCAACCTCTCCGGCGACGAATAATTCCGCTGCTGCTTTGTACGGTGAAAACCTCCCCCCGCCAAGTGGGATGGGTAGAGAACATTGACCCACACCCGCCAGGGGCCTTTCCTGGGACTAAAGATCCCAACACGGTCTCAACGTCGTCACCCTCTCAGCACACACCTTTCCTGCACACATAATCCTGCCTTTCTCCGTCAGGGCCCTATCCTACCAGGAAAAAAAGCAAGCCGCTCAAAAAGGCCGATGCCAGGGAAATCGAGGAAACACTGCCATTTTCCCCATTTTTGCTGTCTACATGTCCCCGCCTCCGGTGCAAGGCTGCGTATGTGGCCGGGCTCCGAAGGCGAGGCCGAAATCCTGGCAGCCTGGGCCCCAGCAGTCCAATGCTTTATGGACGTGGGGACACGGATGACCTGTTTGCCACATACAGGAGGGTTCCCTGGGCCCTTCACTGGCTCGCCATTCAGCTCCACGACGTCCACTACTGGCCCTGGCCTTTGCTTTGGCTGCTGCCCCATTGAACGTGTGCTCCGCAGCCATCTTTCTCCACCCACCACTCTCATTCTGCCACCAGGGGATATGTGAGTGTGGGAGTCACCATTTGTCACTGGCAGCAGTCTCACAAGTCACTAGACTTCCAGGTACCCGCTGACCTAGGCTGCCTTCTGCCCTAGGCAAGGTCCCGAATCCTGCATCCCACAGGCTGACACCTGGGCACTGGCGGACCTTCATTTTTATCAACACAGAGGTCCGAGTGAGGGTCAGCAGGCCAGGTAGGTGAAGTCAAGGCCGGGTGGGCGGGGCTAAGGCATCTTTGCCATTGCCATGGAGACAGTCCCCCCACCGCAAGAGTGGGCGGAGCTTAGGATGGGCCTGGTGACAGGACTCAGCCAATGGCAGAGATCCGGCCCACCAGGCAGATGACACAGGGCCCTCCATTGTGACCTATGACACCTAGTGGCCACAGGGTTGGAGCACACCCTGGGAAAGGCTACGCAGGCACAAGGGAGGCCCTGGTGCGGACTGCTTCAGGGCAGTGGCAGAGCAGGCCAGATACCTCTTTCCCACTTTCCTGAGGATATCAGTACGCAAGGCATCCCCACTCAGCAGCTCTTGCCTCTCTCTCTCTCTGGATGTGTTCATTCTCTGAAATCTCCTTCCTTCTCCCCCTGAGTCACTTCACAGCTTGGAGTGCCTGACAGAGTGCCCAGAGACAAAAGAGCAAAGGGGGAAGGCCTCTGGCTCTACTGGTTGCCCATGGGCAGAGAAGTTCTGCTAGTCTATCTGGAAGGTCTAGAGAGTAGGGATTGATTGGGGAGCTACATCACGGGCGGACCTGGCCAGGTGAAGCTTGCTGACATGTGGCAGCCTCTCCGGAGACTACTAATTCCGCTGCTAACATTCTATGCAAATACCCGGCTGAGTGCCATGGGCAGAAAACATTGACACAGACCTGCCAGAGGCCTATTCTGGGTCTGAAGAGTCCACCCTGCTCTCCAGCAACTCATCCTCTCAGCACACACTTTGCCTGCACGCATGGAAACCGCCTCTCTCCACGAATGCCTTCACCTGCTAGGAAACACACCATGTCACTCAGCCAAAGGAGAGCACAGGCAAAGTCAACCGAAGCCCCCATTTTCAAGATTTGGCCTTCTGCTGCTCCACAGCCTCCGGTGGCACGCTGCATGTGCGTCACTTCTCGGCAGACAAGGCCGAAGTCCGGGCATCCAGGGCCCCAGTCGTCCAGAGTCTACGGATGGCGGCATATGGATCGCCTCTTTGCCTCGTACAGCAGGGAGGCCTGGGCCCTAGACTGGCTCCGCTAGAGCTCCACGACCTCAGCTATTTTCCCTGACCTTCGGCCCATGCCCTCGTGAGTGTGTCATCTCTGGTTACACTTCTCTTCCGACCACACGGAATCCGCCACCTGCGGATACCTGAGCGTGGAAGTCAACATCTATCACTGGCTGCAGTGTCACAGGTCCCTAGGTGTCTAGGCTCAGGCTGACCTTGGCTGTCTTCTGCCCAAGAAGGGAGCCTAATCCTTCCAAGGAAATGAGGCCACGTGCTCACTGGCCTTCATCCTTTCTTTCATCCACACAGCGGTCTAGATGAGGGGAAAGAGGCCAGGTAGGCCAGGTGAAGGCTGAGTGCGGGGCCTAAGGCTTCTTTCCCAATCACCATGGAGACAGCCACCGCAAGGCTGGCCGGAACTTCTGACGGGGACGGGTCACAAACACTCAGCCAATAGGAGAGGTCCAGCCTAACCGGCCAGTTCCGCAGAGCCCTCCATTTTACCCATGGACAGACAACGGCCCCTTGCGTCTTTGGCCACAAAATCCAGGGCACCCAGGGAGTAACTTCACACTAGGCAACCCCCGATGTGAACACGTTCCACACACTGGGACAGCAGGCAGGTACCTCTTTTCCACTTACGCTAGGATGTCAGTAGGCAAGGCGCCCTTCCTCAGCATCTATGGCCTCTCTGTATGTGTTGGTTCAGAGGAATCTCTTCATTCTACCCCTGAGACACATGACAAGTATGAGGGGCCTGAGAGAGAGCCTAGAGATGGAACGGGGGAGGCTTCTGGCTGTACTGCTTCCCCGCGGGTAGAGAATAGCAGGTAGTCTCTCTGGAAGGTCTTAGCTTCTGTTGATTGACATACGCAATACAGTGGGGCGGACCGTGGCCAGGTGGAGCTTGTGGGCAGATGCAACCTCTCCGGCGACGAATAATTCCGCTGCTGCTTTGTACGGTGAAAACCTCCCCCCGCCAAGTGGGATGGGTAGAGAACATTGACCCACACCCGCCAGGGGCCTTTCCTGGGACTAAAGATCCCAACACGGTCTCAACGTCGTCACCCTCTCAGCACACACCTTTCCTGCACACATAATCCTGCCTTTCTCCGTCAGGGCCCTATCCTACCAGGAAAAAAAGCAAGCCGCTCAAAAAGGCCGATGCCAGGGAAATCGAGGAAACACTGCCATTTTCCCCATTTTTGCTGTCTACATGTCCCCGCCTCCGGTGCAAGGCTGCTTATGTGGCCGGGCTCCGAAGGCGAGGCCGAAATCCTGGCAGCCTGGGCCCCAGCAGTCCAATGCTTTATGGACGTGGGGACACGGATGACCTGTTTGCCACATACAGGAGGGTTCCCTGGGCCCTTCACTGGCTCGCCATTCAGCTCCACGACGTCCACTACTGGCCCTGGCCTTTGCTTTGGCTGCTGCCCCATTGAACGTGTGCTCCGCAGCCATCTTTCTCCACCCACCACTCTCATTCTGCCACCAGGGGATATGTGAGTGTGGGAGTCACCATTTGTCACTGGCAGCAGTCTCACAAGTCACTAGACTTCCAGGTACCCGCTGACCTAGGCTGCCTTCTGCCCTAGGCAAGGTCCCGAATCCTGCATCCCACAGGCTGACACCTGGGCACTGGCGGACCTTCATTTTTATCAACACAGAGGTCCGAGTGAGGGTCAGCAGGCCAGGTAGGTGAAGTCAAGGCCGGGTGGGCGGGGCTAAGGCATCTTTGCCATTGCCATGGAGACAGTCCCCCCACCGCAAGAGTGGGCGGAGCTTAGGATGGGCCTGGTGACAGGACTCAGCCAATGGCAGAGATCCGGCCCACCAGGCAGATGACACAGGGCCCTCCATTGTGACCTATGACACCTAGTGGCCACAGGGTTGGAGCACACCCTGGGAAAGGCTACGCAGGCACAAGGGAGGCCCTGGTGCGGACTGCTTCAGGGCAGTGGCAGAGCAGGCCAGATACCTCTTTCCCACTTTCCTGAGGATATCAGTACGCAAGGCATCCCCACTCAGCAGCTCTTGCCTCTCTCTCTCTCTGGATGTGTTCATTCTCTGAAATCTCCTTCCTTCTCCCCCTGAGTCACTTCACAGCTTGGAGTGCCTGACAGAGTGCCCAGAGACAAAAGAGCAAAGGGGGAAGGCCTCTGGCTCTACTGGTTGCCCATGGGCAGAGAAGTTCTGCTAGTCTATCTGGAAGGTCTAGAGAGTAGGGATTGATTGGGGAGCTACATCACGGGCGGACCTGGCCAGGTGAAGCTTGCTGACGTGTGGCAGCCTCTCCGGAGACTACTAATTCCGCTGCTAACATTCTATGCAAATACCCGGCTGAGTGCCATGGGCAGAAAACATTGACACAGACCTGCCAGAGGCCTATTCTGGGTCTGAAGAGTCCACCCTGCTCTCCAGCAACTCATCCTCTCAGCACACACTTTGCCTGCACGCATGGAAACCGCCTCTCTCCACGAATGCCTTCACCTGCTAGGAAACACACCATGTCACTCAGCCAAAGGAGAGCACAGGCAAAGTCAACCGAAGCCCCCATTTTCAAGATTTGGCCTTCTGCTGCTCCACAGCCTCCGGTGGCACGCTGCATGTGCGTCACTTCTCGGCAGACAAGGCCGAAGTCCGGGCATCCAGGGCCCCAGTCGTCCAGAGTCTACGGATGGCGGCATATGGATCGCCTCTTTGCCTCGTACAGCAGGGAGGCCTGGGCCCTAGACTGGCTCCGCTAGAGCTCCACGACCTCAGCTATTTTCCCTGACCTTCGGCCCATGCCCTCGTGAGTGTGTCATCTCTGGTTACACTTCTCTTCCGACCACACGGAATCCGCCACCTGCGGATACCTGAGCGTGGAAGTCAACATCTATCACTGGCTGCAGTGTCACAGGTCCCTAGGTGTCTAGGCTCAGGCTGACCTTGGCTGTCTTCTGCCCAAGAAGGGAGCCTAATCCTTCCAAGGAAATGAGGCCACGTGCTCACTGGCCTTCATCCTTTCTTTCATCCACACAGCGGTCTAGATGAGGGGAAAGAGGCCAGGTAGGCCAGGTGAAGGCTGAGTGCGGGGCCTAAGGCTTCTTTCCCAATCACCATGGAGACAGCCACCGCAAGGCTGGCCGGAACTTCTGACGGGGACGGGTCACAAACACTCAGCCAATAGGAGAGGTCCAGCCTAACTGGCCAGTTCCGCAGAGCCCTCCATTTTACCCATGGACAGACAACGGCCCCTTGCGTCTTTGGCCACAAAATCCAGGGCACCCAGGGAGTAACTTCACACTAGGCAACCCCCGACGTGAACACGTTCCACACACTGGGACAGCAGGCAGGTACCTCTTTTCCACTTACGCTAGGATGTCAGTAGGCAAGGCGCCCTTCCTCAGCATCTATGGCCTCTCTGTATGTGTTGGTTCAGAGGAATCTCTTCATTCTACCCCTGAGACACATGACAAGTATGAGGGGCCTGAGAGAGAGCCTAGAGATGGAACGGGGGAGGCTTCTGGCTGTACTGCTTCCCCGCGGGTAGAGAATAGCAGGTAGTCTCTCTGGAAGGTCTTAGCTTCTGTTGATTGACATACGCAATACAGTGGGGCGGACCGTGGCCAGGTGGAGCTTGTGGGCAGATGCAACCTCTCCGGCGACGAATAATTCCGCTGCTGCTTTGTACGGTGAAAACCTCCCCCCGCCAAGTGGGATGGGTAGAGAACATTGACCCACACCCGCCAGGGGCCTTTCCTGGGACTAAAGATCCCAACACGGTCTCAACGTCGTCACCCTCTCAGCACACACCTTTCCTGCACACATAATCCTGCCTTTCTCCGTCAGGGCCCTATCCTACCAGGAAAAAAAGCAAGCCGCTCAAAAAGGCCGATGCCAGGGAAATCGAGGAAACACTGCCATTTTCCCCATTTTTGCTGTCTACATGTCCCCGCCTCCGGTGCAAGGCTGCGTATGTGGCCGGGCTCCGAAGGCGAGGCCGAAATCCTGGCAGCCTGGGCCCCAGCAGTCCAATGCTTTATGGACGTGGGGACACGGATGACCTGTTTGCCACATACAGGAGGGTTCCCTGGGCCCTTCACTGGCTCGCCATTCAGCTCCACGACGTCCACTACTGGCCCTGGCCTTTGCTTTGGCTGCTGCCCCATTGAACGTGTGCTCCGCAGCCATCTTTCTCCACCCACCACTCTCATTCTGCCACCAGGGGATATGTGAGTGTGGGAGTCACCATTTGTCACTGGCAGCAGTCTCACAAGTCACTAGACTTCCAGGTACCCGCTGACCTAGGCTGCCTTCTGCCCTAGGCAAGGTCCCGAATCCTGCATCCCACAGGCTGACACCTGGGCACTGGCGGACCTTCATTTTTATCAACACAGAGGTCCGAGTGAGGGTCAGCAGGCCAGGTAGGTGAAGTCAAGGCCGGGTGGGCGGGGCTAAGGCATCTTTGCCATTGCCATGGAGACAGTCCCCCCACCGCAAGAGTGGGCGGAGCTTAGGATGGGCCTGGTGACAGGACTCAGCCAATGGCAGAGATCCGGCCCACCAGGCAGATGACACAGGGCCCTCCATTGTGACCTATGACACCTAGTGGCCACAGGGTTGGAGCACACCCTGGGAAAGGCTACGCAGGCACAAGGGAGGCCCTGGTGCGGACTGCTTCAGGGCAGTGGCAGAGCAGGCCAGATACCTCTTTCCCACTTTCCTGAGGATATCAGTACGCAAGGCATCCCCACTCAGCAGCTCTTGCCTCTCTCTCTCTCTGGATGTGTTCATTCTCTGAAATCTCCTTCCTTCTCCCCCTGAGTCACTTCACAGCTTGGAGTGCCTGACAGAGTGCCCAGAGACAAAAGAGCAAAGGGGGAAGGCCTCTGGCTCTACTGGTTGCCCATGGGCAGAGAAGTTCTGCTAGTCTATCTGGAAGGTCTAGAGAGTAGGGATTGATTGGGGAGCTACATCACGGGCGGACCTGGCCAGGTGAAGCTTGCTGACATGTGGCAGCCTCTCCGGAGACTACTAATTCCGCTGCTAACATTCTATGCAAATACCCGGCTGAGTGCCATGGGCAGAAAACATTGACACAGACCTGCCAGAGGCCTATTCTGGGTCTGAAGAGTCCACCCTGCTCTCCAGCAACTCATCCTCTCAGCACACACTTTGCCTGCACGCATGGAAACCGCCTCTCTCCACGAATGCCTTCACCTGCTAGGAAACACACCATGTCACTCAGCCAAAGGAGAGCACAGGCAAAGTCAACCGAAGCCCCCATTTTCAAGATTTGGCCTTCTGCTGCTCCACAGCCTCCGGTGGCACGCTGCATGTGCGTCACTTCTCGGCAGACAAGGCCGAAGTCCGGGCATCCAGGGCCCCAGTCGTCCAGAGTCTACGGATGGCGGCATATGGATCGCCTCTTTGCCTCGTACAGCAGGGAGGCCTGGGCCCTAGACTGGCTCCGCTAGAGCTCCACGACCTCAGCTATTTTCCCTGACCTTCGGCCCATGCCCTCGTGAGTGTGTCATCTCTGGTTACACTTCTCTTCCGACCACACGGAATCCGCCACCTGCGGATACCTGAGCGTGGAAGTCAACATCTATCACTGGCTGCAGTGTCACAGGTCCCTAGGTGTCTAGGCTCAGGCTGACCTTGGCTGTCTTCTGCCCAAGAAGGGAGCCTAATCCTTCCAAGGAAATGAGGCCACGTGCTCACTGGCCTTCATCCTTTCTTTCATCCACACAGCGGTCTAGATGAGGGGAAAGAGGCCAGGTAGGCCAGGTGAAGGCTGAGTGCGGGGCCTAAGGCTTCTTTCCCAATCACCATGGAGACAGCCACCGCAAGGCTGGCCGGAACTTCTGACGGGGACGGGTCACAAACACTCAGCCAATAGGAGAGGTCCAGCCTAACCGGCCAGTTCCGCAGAGCCCTCCATTTTACCCATGGACAGACAACGGCCCCTTGCGTCTTTGGCCACAAAATCCAGGGCACCCAGGGAGTAACTTCACACTAGGCAACCCCCGATGTGAACACGTTCCACACACTGGGACAGCAGGCAGGTACCTCTTTTCCACTTACGCTAGGATGTCAGTAGGCAAGGCGCCCTTCCTCAGCATCTATGGCCTCTCTGTATGTGTTGGTTCAGAGGAATCTCTTCATTCTACCCCTGAGACACATGACAAGTATGAGGGGCCTGAGAGAGAGCCTAGAGATGGAACGGGGGAGGCTTCTGGCTGTACTGCTTCCCCGCGGGTAGAGAATAGCAGGTAGTCTCTCTGGAAGGTCTTAGCTTCTGTTGATTGACATACGCAATACAGTGGGGCGGACCGTGGCCAGGTGGAGCTTGTGGGCAGATGCAACCTCTCCGGCGACGAATAATTCCGCTGCTGCTTTGTACGGTGAAAACCTCCCCCCGCCAAGTGGGATGGGTAGAGAACATTGACCCACACCCGCCAGGGGCCTTTCCTGGGACTAAAGATCCCAACACGGTCTCAACGTCGTCACCCTCTCAGCACACACCTTTCCTGCACACATAATCCTGCCTTTCTCCGTCAGGGCCCTATCCTACCAGGAAAAAAAGCAAGCCGCTCAAAAAGGCCGATGCCAGGGAAATCGAGGAAACACTGCCATTTTCCCCATTTTTGCTGTCTACATGTCCCCGCCTCCGGTGCAAGGCTGCGTATGTGGCCGGGCTCCGAAGGCGAGGCCGAAATCCTGGCAGCCTGGGCCCCAGCAGTCCAATGCTTTATGGACGTGGGGACACGGATGACCTGTTTGCCACATACAGGAGGGTTCCCTGGGCCCTTCACTGGCTCGCCATTCAGCTCCACGACGTCCACTACTGGCCCTGGCCTTTGCTTTGGCTGCTGCCCCATTGAACGTGTGCTCCGCAGCCATCTTTCTCCACCCACCACTCTCATTCTGCCACCAGGGGATATGTGAGTGTGGGAGTCACCATTTGTCACTGGCAGCAGTCTCACAAGTCACTAGACTTCCAGGTACCCGCTGACCTAGGCTGCCTTCTGCCCTAGGCAAGGTCCCGAATCCTGCATCCCACAGGCTGACACCTGGGCACTGGCGGACCTTCATTTTTATCAACACAGAGGTCCGAGTGAGGGTCAGCAGGCCAGGTAGGTGAAGTCAAGGCCGGGTGGGCGGGGCTAAGGCATCTTTGCCATTGCCATGGAGACAGTCCCCCCACCGCAAGAGTGGGCGGAGCTTAGGATGGGCCTGGTGACAGGACTCAGCCAATGGCAGAGATCCGGCCCACCAGGCAGATGACACAGGGCCCTCCATTGTGACCTATGACACCTAGTGGCCACAGGGTTGGAGCACACCCTGGGAAAGGCTACGCAGGCACAAGGGAGGCCCTGGTGCGGACTGCTTCAGGGCAGTGGCAGAGCAGGCCAGATACCTCTTTCCCACTTTCCTGAGGATATCAGTACGCAAGGCATCCCCACTCAGCAGCTCTTGCCTCTCTCTCTCTCTGGATGTGTTCATTCTCTGAAATCTCCTTCCTTCTCCCCCTGAGTCACTTCACAGCTTGGAGTGCCTGACAGAGTGCCCAGAGACAAAAGAGCAAAGGGGGAAGGCCTCTGGCTCTACTGGTTGCCCATGGGCAGAGAAGTTCTGCTAGTCTATCTGGAAGGTCTAGAGAGTAGGGATTGATTGGGGAGCTACATCACGGGCGGACCTGGCCAGGTGAAGCTTGCTGACATGTGGCAGCCTCTCCGGAGACTACTAATTCCGCTGCTAACATTCTATGCAAATACCCGGCTGAGTGCCATGGGCAGAAAACATTGACACAGACCTGCCAGAGGCCTATTCTGGGTCTGAAGAGTCCACCCTGCTCTCCAGCAACTCATCCTCTCAGCACACACTTTGCCTGCACGCATGGAAACCGCCTCTCTCCACGAATGCCTTCACCTGCTAGGAAACACACCATGTCACTCAGCCAAAGGAGAGCACAGGCAAAGTCAACCGAAGCCCCCATTTTCAAGATTTGGCCTTCTGCTGCTCCACAGCCTCCGGTGGCACGCTGCATGTGCGTCACTTCTCGGCAGACAAGGCCGAAGTCCGGGCATCCAGGGCCCCAGTCGTCCAGAGTCTACGGATGGCGGCATATGGATCGCCTCTTTGCCTCGTACAGCAGGGAGGCCTGGGCCCTAGACTGGCTCCGCTAGAGCTCCACGACCTCAGCTATTTTCCCTGACCTTCGGCCCATGCCCTCGTGAGTGTGTCATCTCTGGTTACACTTCTCTTCCGACCACACGGAATCCGCCACCTGCGGATACCTGAGCGTGGAAGTCAACATCTATCACTGGCTGCAGTGTCACAGGTCCCTAGGTGTCTAGGCTCAGGCTGACCTTGGCTGTCTTCTGCCCAAGAAGGGAGCCTAATCCTTCCAAGGAAATGAGGCCACGTGCTCACTGGCCTTCATCCTTTCTTTCATCCACACAGCGGTCTAGATGAGGGGAAAGAGGCCAGGTAGGCCAGGTGAAGGCTGAGTGCGGGGCCTAAGGCTTCTTTCCCAATCACCATGGAGACAGCCACCGCAAGGCTGGCCGGAACTTCTGACGGGGACGGGTCACAAACACTCAGCCAATAGGAGAGGTCCAGCCTAACCGGCCAGTTCCGCAGAGCCCTCCATTTTACCCATGGACAGACAACGGCCCCTTGCGTCTTTGGCCACAAAATCCAGGGCACCCAGGGAGTAACTTCACACTAGGCAACCCCCGATGTGAACACGTTCCACACACTGGGACAGCAGGCAGGTACCTCTTTTCCACTTACGCTAGGATGTCAGTAGGCAAGGCGCCCTTCCTCAGCATCTATGGCCTCTCTGTATGTGTTGGTTCAGAGGAATCTCTTCATTCTACCCCTGAGACACATGACAAGTATGAGGGGCCTGAGAGAGAGCCTAGAGATGGAACGGGGGAGGCTTCTGGCTGTACTGCTTCCCCGCGGGTAGAGAATAGCAGGTAGTCTCTCTGGAAGGTCTTAGCTTCTGTTGATTGACATACGCAATACAGTGGGGCGGACCGTGGCCAGGTGGAGCTTGTGGGCAGATGCAACCTCTCCGGCGACGAATAATTCCGCTGCTGCTTTGTACGGTGAAAACCTCCCCCCGCCAAGTGGGATGGGTAGAGAACATTGACCCACACCCGCCAGGGGCCTTTCCTGGGACTAAAGATCCCAACACGGTCTCAACGTCGTCACCCTCTCAGCACACACCTTTCCTGCACACATAATCCTGCCTTTCTCCGTCAGGGCCCTATCCTACCAGGAAAAAAAGCAAGCCGCTCAAAAAGGCCGATGCCAGGGAAATCGAGGAAACACTGCCATTTTCCCCATTTTTGCTGTCTACATGTCCCCGCCTCCGGTGCAAGGCTGCGTATGTGGCCGGGCTCCGAAGGCGAGGCCGAAATCCTGGCAGCCTGGGCCCCAGCAGTCCAATGCTTTATGGACGTGGGGACACGGATGACCTGTTTGCCACATACAGGAGGGTTCCCTGGGCCCTTCACTGGCTCGCCATTCAGCTCCACGACGTCCACTACTGGCCCTGGCCTTTGCTTTGGCTGCTGCCCCATTGAACGTGTGCTCCAGAGCCATCTTTCTCCACCCACCACTCTCATTCTGCCACCAGGGGATATGTGAGTGTGGGAGTCACCATTTGTCACTGGCAGCAGTCTCACAAGTCACTAGACTTCCAGGTACCCGCTGACCTAGGCTGCCTTCTGCCCTAGGCAAGGTCCCGAATCCTGCATCCCACAGGCTGACACCTGGGCACTGGCGGACCTTCATTTTTATCAACACAGAGGTCCGAGTGAGGGTCAGCAGGCCAGGTAGGTGAAGTCAAGGCCGGGTGGGCGGGGCTAAGGCATCTTTGCCATTGCCATGGAGACAGTCCCCCCACCGCAAGAGTGGGCGGAGCTTAGGATGGGCCTGGTGACAGGACTCAGCCAATGGCAGAGATCCGGCCCACCAGGCAGATGACACAGGGCCCTCCATTGTGACCTATGACACACCTAGTGGCCACAGGGTTGGAGCACACCCTGGGAAAGGCTACGCAGGCACAAGGGAGGCCCTGGTGCGGACTGCTTCAGGGCAGTGGCAGAGCAGGCCAGGTACCTCTTTCCCACTTTCCTGAGGATATCAGTACGCAAGGCATCCCCACTCAGCAGCTCTTGCCTCTCTCTCTCTCTGGATGTGTTCATTCTCTGAAATCTCCTTCCTTCTCCCCCTGAGTCACTTCACAGCTTGGAGTGCCTGACAGAGTGCCCAGAGACAAAAGAGCAAAGGGCGAAGGCCTCTGGCTCTACTGGTTGCCCATGGGCAGAGAAGTTCTGCTAGTCTATCTGGAAGGTCTAGAGAGTAGGGATTGATTGGGGAGCTACATCACGGGCGGACCTGGCCAGGTGAAGCTTGCTGACGTGTGGCAGCCTCTCCGGAGACTACTAATTCCGCTGCTAACATTCTATGCAAATACCCGGCTGAGTGCCATGGGCAGAAAACATTGACACAGACCTGCCAGAGGCCTATTCTGGGTCTGAAGAGTCCACCCTGCTCTCCAGCAACTCATCCTCTCAGCACACACTTTGCCTGCACGCATGGAAACCGCCTCTCTCCACGAATGCCTTCACCTGCTAGGAAACACACCATGTCACTCAGCCAAAGGAGAGCACAGGCAAAGTCAACCGAAGCCCCCATTTTCAAGATTTGGCCCTCTGCTGCTCCACAGCCTCCGGTGGCACGCTGCATGTGCGTCACTTCTCGGCAGACAAGGCCGAAGTCCGGGCATCCAGGGCCCCAGTCGTCCAGAGTCTACGGATGGCGGCATATGGATCGCCTCTTTGCCTCGTACAGCAGGGAGGCCTGGGCCCTAGACTGGCTCCGCTAGAGCTCCACGACCTCAGCTATTTTCCCTGACCTTCGGCCCATGCCCTCGTGAGTGTGTCATCTCTGGTTACACTTCTCTTCCGACCACACGGAATCCGCCACCTGCGGATACCTGAGCGTGGAAATCAACATCTATCACTGGCTGCAGTGTCACAGGTCCCTAGGTGTCTAGGCTCAGGCTGACCTTGGCTGTCTTCTGCCCAAGAAGGGAGCCTAATCCTTCCAAGGAAATGAGGCCACGTGCTCACTGGCCTTCATCCTTTCTTTCATCCACACAGCGGTCTAGATGAGGGGAAAGAGGCCAGGTAGGCCAGGTGAAGGCTGAGTGCGGGGCCTAAGGCTTCTTTCCCAATCACCATGGAGACAGCCACCGCAAGGCTGGCCAGAACTTCTGACGGGGACGGGTCACAAACACTCAGCCAATAGGAGAGGTCCAGCCTAACCGGCCAGTTCCGCAGAGCCCTCCATTTTACCCATGGACAGACAACGGCCCCTTGCGTCTTTGGCCACAAAATCCAGGGCACCCAGGGAGTAACTTCACACTAGGCAACCCCCGATGTGAACACGTTCCACACACTGGGACAGCAGGCAGGTACCTCTTTTCCACTTACGCTAGGATGTCAGTAGGCAAGGCGCCCTTCCTCAGCATCTATGGCCTCTCTGTATGTGTTGGTTCAGAGGAATCTCTTCATTCTACCCCTGAGACACATGACAAGTATGAGGGGCCTGAGAGAGAGCCTAGAGATGGAACGGGGGAGGCTTCTGGCTGTACTGCTTCCCCGCGGGTAGAGAATAGCAGGTAGTCTCTCTGGAAGGTCTTAGCTTCTGTTGATTGACATACGCAATACAGTGGGGCGGACCGTGGCCAGGTGGAGCTTGTGGGCAGATGCAACCTCTCCGGCGACGAATAATTCCGCTGCTGCTTTGTACGGTGAAAACCTCCCCCCGCCAAGTGGGATGGGTAGAGAACATTGACCCACACCCGCCAGGGGCCTTTCCTGGGACTAAAGATCCCAACACGGTCTCAACGTCGTCACCCTCTCAGCACACACCTTTCCTGCACACATAATCCTGCCTTTCTCCGTCAGGGCCCTATCCTACCAGGAAAAAAAGCAAGCCGCTCAAAAAGGCCGATGCCAGGGAAATCGAGGAAACACTGCCATTTTCCCCATTTTTGCTGTCTACATGTCCCCGCCTCCGGTGCAAGGCTGCTTATGTGGCCGGGCTCCGAAGGCGAGGCCGAAATCCTGGCAGCCTGGGCCCCAGCAGTCCAATGCTTTATGGACGTGGGGACACGGATGACCTGTTTGCCACATACAGGAGGGTTCCCTGGGCCCTTCACTGGCTCGCCATTCAGCTCCACGACGTCCACTACTGGCCCTGGCCTTTGCTTTGGCTGCTGCCCCATTGAACGTGTGCTCCGCAGCCATCTTTCTCCACCCACCACTCTCATTCTGCCACCAGGGGATATGTGAGTGTGGGAGTCACCATTTGTCACTGGCAGCAGTCTCACAAGTCACTAGACTTCCAGGTACCCGCTGACCTAGGCTGCCTTCTGCCCTAGGCAAGGTCCCGAATCCTGCATCCCACAGGCTGACACCTGGGCACTGGCGGACCTTCATTTTTATCAACACAGAGGTCCGAGTGAGGGTCAGCAGGCCAGGTAGGTGAAGTCAAGGCCGGGTGGGCGGGGCTAAGGCATCTTTGCCATTGCCATGGAGACAGTCCCCCCACCGCAAGAGTGGGCGGAGCTTAGGATGGGCCTGGTGACAGGACTCAGCCAATGGCAGAGATCCGGCCCACCAGGCAGATGACACAGGGCCCTCCATTGTGACCTATGACACCTAGTGGCCACAGGGTTGGAGCACACCCTGGGAAAGGCTACGCAGGCACAAGGGAGGCCCTGGTGCGGACTGCTTCAGGGCAGTGGCAGAGCAGGCCAGATACCTCTTTCCCACTTTCCTGAGGATATCAGTACGCAAGGCATCCCCACGCAGCAGCTCTTGCCTCTCTCTCTCTCTGGATGTGTTCATTCTCTGAAATCTCCTTCCTTCTCCCCCTGAGTCACTTCACAGCTTGGAGTGCCTGACAGAGTGCCCAGAGACAAAAGAGCAAAGGGGGAAGGCCTCTGGCTCTACTGGTTGCCCATGGGCAGAGAAGTTCTGCTAGTCTATCTGGAAGGTCTAGAGAGTAGGGATTGATTGGGGAGCTACATCACGGGCGGACCTGGCCAGGTGAAGCTTGCTGACATGTGGCAGCCTCTCCGGAGACTACTAATTCCGCTGCTAACATTCTATGCAAATACCCGGCTGAGTGCCATGGGCAGAAAACATTGACACAGACCTGCCAGAGGCCTATTCTGGGTCTGAAGAGTCCACCCTGCTCTCCAGCAACTCATCCTCTCAGCACACACTTTGCCTGCACGCATGGAAACCGCCTCTCTCCACGAATGCCTTCACCTGCTAGGAAACACACCATGTCACTCAGCCAAAGGAGAGCACAGGCAAAGTCAACCGAAGCCCCCATTTTCAAGATTTGGCCTTCTGCTGCTCCACAGCCTCCGGTGGCACGCTGCATGTGCGTCACTTCTCGGCAGACAAGGCCGAAGTCCGGGCATCCAGGGCCCCAGTCGTCCAGAGTCTACGGATGGCGGCATATGGATCGCCTCTTTGCCTCGTACAGCAGGGAGGCCTGGGCCCTAGACTGGCTCCGCTAGAGCTCCACGACCTCAGCTATTTTCCCTGACCTTCGGCCCATGCCCTCGTGAGTGTGTCATCTCTGGTTACACTTCTCTTCCGACCACACGGAATCCGCCACCTGCGGATACCTGAGCGTGGAAGTCAACATCTATCACTGGCTGCAGTGTCACAGGTCCCTAGGTGTCTAGGCTCAGGCTGACCTTGGCTGTCTTCTGCCCAAGAAGGGAGCCTAATCCTTCCAAGGAAATGAGGCCACGTGCTCACTGGCCTTCATCCTTTCTTTCATCCACACAGCGGTCTAGATGAGGGGAAAGAGGCCAGGTAGGCCAGGTGAAGGCTGAGTGCGGGGCCTAAGGCTTCTTTCCCAATCACCATGGAGACAGCCACCGCAAGGCTGGCCGGAACTTCTGACGGGGACGGGTCACAAACACTCAGCCAATAGGAGAGGTCCAGCCTAACCGGCCAGTTCCGCAGAGCCCTCCATTTTACCCATGGACAGACAACGGCCCCTTGCGTCTTTGGCCACAAAATCCAGGGCACCCAGGGAGTAACTTCACACTAGGCAACCCCCGATGTGAACACGTTCCACACACTGGGACAGCAGGCAGGTACCTCTTTTCCACTTACGCTAGGATGTCAGTAGGCAAGGCGCCCTTCCTCAGCATCTATGGCCTCTCTGTATGTGTTGGTTCAGAGGAATCTCTTCATTCTACCCCTGAGACACATGACAAGTATGAGGGGCCTGAGAGAGAGCCTAGAGATGGAACGGGGGAGGCTTCTGGCTGTACTGCTTCCCCGCGGGTAGAGAATAGCAGGTAGTCTCTCTGGAAGGTCTTAGCTTCTGTTGATTGACATACGCAATACAGTGGGGCGGACCGTGGCCAGGTGGAGCTTGTGGGCAGATGCAACCTCTCCGGCGACGAATAATTCCGCTGCTGCTTTGTACGGTGAAAACCTCCCCCCGCCAAGTGGGATGGGTAGAGAACATTGACCCACACCCGCCAGGGGCCTTTCCTGGGACTAAAGATCCCAACACGGTCTCAACGTCGTCACCCTCTCAGCACACACCTTTCCTGCACACATAATCCTGCCTTTCTCCGTCAGGGCCCTATCCTACCAGGAAAAAAAGCAAGCCGCTCAAAAAGGCCGATGCCAGGGAAATCGAGGAAACACTGCCATTTTCCCCATTTTTGCTGTCTACATGTCCCCGCCTCCGGTGCAAGGCTGCTTATGTGGCCGGGCTCCGAAGGCGAGGCCGAAATCCTGGCAGCCTGGGCCCCAGCAGTCCAATGCTTTATGGACGTGGGGACACGGATGACCTGTTTGCCACATACAGGAGGGTTCCCTGGGCCCTTCACTGGCTCGCCATTCAGCTCCACGACGTCCACTACTGGCCCTGGCCTTTGCTTTGGCTGCTGCCCCATTGAACGTGTGCTCCGCAGCCATCTTTCTCCACCCACCACTCTCATTCTGCCACCAGGGGATATGTGAGTGTGGGAGTCACCATTTGTCACTGGCAGCAGTCTCACAAGTCACTAGACTTCCAGGTACCCGCTGACCTAGGCTGCCTTCTGCCCTAGGCAAGGTCCCGAATCCTGCATCCCACAGGCTGACACCTGGGCACTGGCGGACCTTCATTTTTATCAACACAGAGGTCCGAGTGAGGGTCAGCAGGCCAGGTAGGTGAAGTCAAGGCCGGGTGGGCGGGGCTAAGGCATCTTTGCCATTGCCATGGAGACAGTCCCCCCACCGCAAGAGTGGGCGGAGCTTAGGATGGGCCTGGTGACAGGACTCAGCCAATGGCAGAGATCCGGCCCACCAGGCAGATGACACAGGGCCCTCCATTGTGACCTATGACACCTAGTGGCCACAGGGTTGGAGCACACCCTGGGAAAGGCTACGCAGGCACAAGGGAGGCCCTGGTGCGGACTGCTTCAGGGCAGTGGCAGAGCAGGCCAGATACCTCTTTCCCACTTTCCTGAGGATATCAGTACGCAAGGCATCCCCACGCAGCAGCTCTTGCCTCTCTCTCTCTCTGGATGTTTTCATTCTCTGAAATCTCCTTCCTTCTCCCCCTGAGTCACTTCACAGCTTGGAGTGCCTGACAGAGTGCCCAGAGACAAAAGAGCAAAGGGGGAAGGCCTCTGGCTCTACTGGTTGCCCATGGGCAGAGAAGTTCTGCTAGTCTATCTGGAAGGTCTAGAGAGTAGGGATTGATTGGGGAGCTACATCACGGGCGGACCTGGCCAGGTGAAGCTTGCTGACATGTGGCAGCCTCTCCGGAGACTACTAATTCCGCTGCTAACATTCTATGCAAATACCCGGCTGAGTGCCATGGGCAGAAAACATTGACACAGACCTGCCAGAGGCCTATTCTGGGTCTGAAGAGTCCACCCTGCTCTCCAGCAACTCATCCTCTCAGCACACACTTTGCCTGCACGCATGGAAACCGCCTCTCTCCACGAATGCCTTCACCTGCTAGGAAACACACCATGTCACTCAGCCAAAGGAGAGCACAGGCAAAGTCAACCGAAGCCCCCATTTTCAAGATTTGGCCTTCTGCTGCTCCACAGCCTCCGGTGGCACGCTGCATGTGCGTCACTTCTCGGCAGACAAGGCCGAAGTCCGGGCATCCAGGGCCCCAGTCGTCCAGAGTCTACGGATGGCGGCATATGGATCGCCTCTTTGCCTCGTACAGCAGGGAGGCCTGGGCCCTAGACTGGCTCCGCTAGAGCTCCACGACCTCAGCTATTTTCCCTGACCTTCGGCCCATGCCCTCGTGAGTGTGTCATCTCTGGTTACACTTCTCTTCCGACCACACGGAATCCGCCACCTGCGGATACCTGAGCGTGGAAGTCAACATCTATCACTGGCTGCAGTGTCACAGGTCCCTAGGTGTCTAGGCTCAGGCTGACCTTGGCTGTCTTCTGCCCAAGAAGGGAGCCTAATCCTTCCAAGGAAATGAGGCCACGTGCTCACTGGCCTTCATCCTTTCTTTCATCCACACAGCGGTCTAGATGAGGGGAAAGAGGCCAGGTAGGCCAGGTGAAGGCTGAGTGCGGGGCCTAAGGCTTCTTTCCCAATCACCATGGAGACAGCCACCGCAAGGCTGGCCGGAACTTCTGACGGGGACGGGTCACAAACACTCAGCCAATAGGAGAGGTCCAGCCTAACCGGCCAGTTCCGCAGAGCCCTCCATTTTACCCATGGACAGACAACGGCCCCTTGCGTCTTTGGCCACAAAATCCAGGGCACCCAGGGAGTAACTTCACACTAGGCAACCCCCGATGTGAACACGTTCCACACACTGGGACAGCAGGCAGGTACCTCTTTTCCACTTACGCTAGGATGTCAGTAGGCAAGGCGCCCTTCCTCAGCATCTATGGCCTCTCTGTATGTGTTGGTTCAGAGGAATCTCTTCATTCTACCCCTGAGACACATGACAAGTATGAGGGGCCTGAGAGAGAGCCTAGAGATGGAACGGGGGAGGCTTCTGGCTGTACTGCTTCCCCGCGGGTAGAGAATAGCAGGTAGTCTCTCTGGAAGGTCTTAGCTTCTGTTGATTGACATACGCAATACAGTGGGGCGGACCGTGGCCAGGTGGAGCTTGTGGGCAGATGCAACCTCTCCGGCGACGAATAATTCCGCTGCTGCTTTGTACGGTGAAAACCTCCCCCCGCCAAGTGGGATGGGTAGAGAACATTGACCCACACCCGCCAGGGGCCTTTCCTGGGACTAAAGATCCCAACACGGTCTCAACGTCGTCACCCTCTCAGCACACACCTTTCCTGCACACATAATCCTGCCTTTCTCCGTCAGGGCCCTATCCTACCAGGAAAAAAAGCAAGCCGCTCAAAAAGGCCGATGCCAGGGAAATCGAGGAAACACTGCCATTTTCCCCATTTTTGCTGTCTACATGTCCCCGCCTCCGGTGCAAGGCTGCGTATGTGGCCGGGCTCCGAAGGCGAGGCCGAAATCCTGGCAGCCTGGGCCCCAGCAGTCCAATGCTTTATGGACGTGGGGACACGGATGACCTGTTTGCCACATACAGGAGGGTTCCCTGGGCCCTTCACTGGCTCGCCATTCAGCTCCACGACGTCCACTACTGGCCCTGGCCTTTGCTTTGGCTGCTGCCCCATTGAACGTGTGCTCCGCAGCCATCTTTCTCCACCCACCACTCTCATTCTGCCACCAGGGGATATGTGAGTGTGGGAGTCACCATTTGTCACTGGCAGCAGTCTCACAAGTCACTAGACTTCCAGGTACCCGCTGACCTAGGCTGCCTTCTGCCCTAGGCAAGGTCCCGAATCCTGCATCCCACAGGCTGACACCTGGGCACTGGCGGACCTTCATTTTTATCAACACAGAGGTCCGAGTGAGGGTCAGCAGGCCAGGTAGGTGAAGTCAAGGCCGGGTGGGCGGGGCTAAGGCATCTTTGCCATTGCCATGGAGACAGTCCCCCCACCGCAAGAGTGGGCGGAGCTTAGGATGGGCCTGGTGACAGGACTCAGCCAATGGCAGAGATCCGGCCCACCAGGCAGATGACACAGGGCCCTCCATTGTGACCTATGACACCTAGTGGCCACAGGGTTGGAGCACACCCTGGGAAAGCCTACGCAGGCACAAGGGAGGCCCTGGTGCGGACTGCTTCAGGGCAGTGGCAGAGCAGGCCAGATACCTCTTTCCCACTTTCCTGAGGATATCAGTACGCAAGGCATCCCCACTCAGCAGCTCTTGCCTCTCTCTCTCTCTGGATGTGTTCATTCTCTGAAATCTCCTTCCTTCTCCCCCTGAGTCACTTCACAGCTTGGAGTGCCTGACAGAGTGCCCAGAGACAAAAGAGCAAAGGGGGAAGGCCTCTGGCTCTACTGGTTGCCCATGGGCAGAGAAGTTCTGCTAGTCTATCTGGAAGGTCTAGAGAGTAGGGATTGATTGGGGAGCTACATCACGGGCGGACCTGGCCAGGTGAAGCTTGCTGACATGTGGCAGCCTCTCCGGAGACTACTAATTCCGCTGCTAACATTCTATGCAAATACCCGGCTGAGTGCCATGGGCAGAAAACATTGACACAGACCTGCCAGAGGCCTATTCTGGGTCTGAAGAGTCCACCCTGCTCTCCAGCAACTCATCCTCTCAGCACACACTTTGCCTGCACGCATGGAAACCGCCTCTCTCCACGAATGCCTTCACCTGCTAGGAAACACACCATGTCACTCAGCCAAAGGAGAGCACAGGCAAAGTCAACCGAAGCCCCCATTTTCAAGATTTGGCCTTCTGCTGCTCCACAGCCTCCGGTGGCACGCTGCATGTGCGTCACTTCTCGGCAGACAAGGCCGAAGTCCGGGCATCCAGGGCCCCAGTCGTCCAGAGTCTACGGATGGCGGCATATGGATCGCCTCTTTGCCTCGTACAGCAGGGAGGCCTGGGCCCTAGACTGGCTCCTCTAGAGCTCCACGACCTCAGCTATTTTCCCTGACCTTCGGCCCATGCCCTCGTGAGTGTGTCATCTCTGGTTACACTTCTCTTCCGACCACACGGAATCCGCCACCTGCGGATACCTGAGCGTGGAAGTCAACATCTATCACTGGCTGCAGTGTCACAGGTCCCTAGGTGTCTAGGCTCAGGCTGACCTTGGCTGTCTTCTGCCCAAGAAGGGAGCCTAATCCTTCCAAGGAAATGAGGCCACGTGCTCACTGGCCTTCATCCTTTCTTTCATCCACACAGCGGTCTAGATGAGGGGAAAGAGGCCAGGTAGGCCAGGTGAAGGCTGAGTGCGGGGCCTAAGGCTTCTTTCCCAATCACCATGGAGACAGCCACCGCAAGGCTGGCCGGAACTTCTGACGGGGACGGGTCACAAACACTCAGCCAATAGGAGAGGTCCAGCCTAACCGGCCAGTTCCGCAGAGCCCTCCATTTTACCCATGGACAGACAACGGCCCCTTGCGTCTTTGGCCACAAAATCCAGGGCACCCAGGGAGTAACTTCACACTAGGCAACCCCCGATGTGAACACGTTCCACACACTGGGACAGCAGGCAGGTACCTCTTTTCCACTTACGCTAGGATGTCAGTAGGCAAGGCGCCCTTCCTCAGCATCTATGGCCTCTCTGTATGTGTTGGTTCAGAGGAATCTCTTCATTCTACCCCTGAGACACATGACAAGTATGAGGGGCCTGAGAGAGAGCCTAGAGATGGAACGGGGGAGGCTTCTGGCTGTACTGCTTCCCCGCGGGTAGAGAATAGCAGGTAGTCTCTCTGGAAGGTCTTAGCTTCTGTTGATTGACATACGCAATACAGTGGGGCGGACCGTGGCCAGGTGGAGCTTGTGGGCAGATGCAACCTCTCCGGCGACGAATAATTCCGCTGCTGCTTTGTACGGTGAAAACCTCCCCCCGCCAAGTGGGATGGGTAGAGAACATTGACCCACACCCGCCAGGGGCCTTTCCTGGGACTAAAGATCCCAACACGGTCTCAACGTCGTCACCCTCTCAGCACACACCTTTCCTGCACACATAATCCTGCCTTTCTCCGTCAGGGCCCTATCCTACCAGGAAAAAAAGCAAGCCGCTCAAAAAGGCCGATGCCAGGGAAATCGAGGAAACACTGCCATTTTCCCCATTTTTGCTGTCTACATGTCCCCGCCTCCGGTGCAAGGCTGCGTATGTGGCCGGGCTCCGAAGGCGAGGCCGAAATCCTGGCAGCCTGGGCCCCAGCAGTCCAATGCTTTATGGACGTGGGGACACGGATGACCTGTTTGCCACATACAGGAGGGTTCCCTGGGCCCTTCACTGGCTCGCCATTCAGCTCCACGACGTCCACTACTGGCCCTGGCCTTTGCTTTGGCTGCTGCCCCATTGAACGTGTGCTCCGCAGCCATCTTTCTCCACCCACCACTCTCATTCTGCCACCAGGGGATATGTGAGTGTGGGAGTCACCATTTGTCACTGGCAGCAGTCTCACAAGTCACTAGACTTCCAGGTACCCGCTGACCTAGGCTGCCTTCTGCCCTAGGCAAGGTCCCGAATCCTGCATCCCACAGGCTGACACCTGGGCACTGGCGGACCTTCATTTTTATCAACACAGAGGTCCGAGTGAGGGTCAGCAGGCCAGGTAGGTGAAGTCAAGGCCGGGTGGGCGGGGCTAAGGCATCTTTGCCATTGCCATGGAGACAGTCCCCCCACCGCAAGAGTGGGCGGAGCTTAGGATGGGCCTGGTGACAGGACTCAGCCAATGGCAGAGATCCGGCCCACCAGGCAGATGACACAGGGCCCTCCATTGTGACCTATGACACCTAGTGGCCACAGGGTTGGAGCACACCCTGGGAAAGGCTACGCAGGCACAAGGGAGGCCCTGGTGCGGACTGCTTCAGGGCAGTGGCAGAGCAGGCCAGATACCTCTTTCCCACTTTCCTGAGGATATCAGTACGCAAGGCATCCCCACTCAGCAGCTCTTGCCTCTCTCTCTCTCTGGATGTGTTCATTCTCTGAAATCTCCTTCCTTCTCCCCCTGAGTCACTTCACAGCTTGGAGTGCCTGACAGAGTGCCCAGAGACAAAAGAGCAAAGGGGGAAGGCCTCTGGCTCTACTGGTTGCCCATGGGCAGAGAAGTTCTGCTAGTCTATCTGGAAGGTCTAGAGAGTAGGGATTGATTGGGGAGCTACATCACGGGCGGACCTGGCCAGGTGAAGCTTGCTGACATGTGGCAGCCTCTCCGGAGACTACTAATTCCGCTGCTAACATTCTATGCAAATACCCGGCTGAGTGCCATGGGCAGAAAACATTGACACAGACCTGCCAGAGGCCTATTCTGGGTCTGAAGAGTCCACCCTGCTCTCCAGCAACTCATCCTCTCAGCACACACTTTGCCTGCACGCATGGAAACCGCCTCTCTCCACGAATGCCTTCACCTGCTAGGAAACACACCATGTCACTCAGCCAAAGGAGAGCACAGGCAAAGTCAACCGAAGCCCCCATTTTCAAGATTTGGCCTTCTGCTGCTCCACAGCCTCCGGTGGCACGCTGCATGTGCGTCACTTCTCGGCAGACAAGGCCGAAGTCCGGGCATCCAGGGCCCCAGTCGTCCAGAGTCTACGGATGGCGGCATATGGATCGCCTCTTTGCCTCGTACAGCAGGGAGGCCTGGGCCCTAGACTGGCTCCGCTAGAGCTCCACGACCTCAGCTATTTTCCCTGACCTTCGGCCCATGCCCTCGTGAGTGTGTCATCTCTGGTTACACTTCTCTTCCGACCACACGGAATCCGCCACCTGCGGATACCTGAGCGTGGAAGTCAACATCTATCACTGGCTGCAGTGTCACAGGTCCCTAGGTGTCTAGGCTCAGGCTGACCTTGGCTGTCTTCTGCCCAAGAAGGGAGCCTAATCCTTCCAAGGAAATGAGGCCACGTGCTCACTGGCCTTCATCCTTTCTTTCATCCACACAGCGGTCTAGATGAGGGGAAAGAGGCCAGGTAGGCCAGGTGAAGGCTGAGTGCGGGGCCTAAGGCTTCTTTCCCAATCACCATGGAGACAGCCACCGCAAGGCTGGCCGGAACTTCTGACGGGGACGGGTCACAAACACTCAGCCAATAGGAGAGGTCCAGCCTAACCGGCCAGTTCCGCAGAGCCCTCCATTTTACCCATGGACAGACAACGGCCCCTTGCGTCTTTGGCCACAAAATCCAGGGCACCCAGGGAGTAACTTCACACTAGGCAACCCCCGATGTGAACACGTTCCACACACTGGGACAGCAGGCAGGTACCTCTTTTCCACTTACGCTAGGATGTCAGTAGGCAAGGCGCCCTTCCTCAGCATCTATGGCCTCTCTGTATGTGTTGGTTCAGAGGAATCTCTTCATTCTACCCCTGAGACACATGACAAGTATGAGGGGCCTGAGAGAGAGCCTAGAGATGGAACGGGGGAGGCTTCTGGCTGTACTGCTTCCCCGCGGGTAGAGAATAGCAGGTAGTCTCTCTGGAAGGTCTTAGCTTCTGTTGATTGACATACGCAATACAGTGGGGCGGACCGTGGCCAGGTGGAGCTTGTGGGCAGATGCAACCTCTCCGGCGACGAATAATTCCGCTGCTGCTTTGTACGGTGAAAACCTCCCCCCGCCAAGTGGGATGGGTAGAGAACATTGACCCACACCCGCCAGGGGCCTTTCCTGGGACTAAAGATCCCAACACGGTCTCAACGTCGTCACCCTCTCAGCACACACCTTTCCTGCACACATAATCCTGCCTTTCTCCGTCAGGGCCCTATCCTACCAGGAAAAAAAGCAAGCCGCTCAAAAAGGCCGATGCCAGGGAAATCGAGGAAACACTGCCATTTTCCCCATTTTTGCTGTCTACATGTCCCCGCCTCCGGTGCAAGGCTGCGTATGTGGCCGGGCTCCGAAGGCGAGGCCGAAATCCTGGCAGCCTGGGCCCCAGCAGTCCAATGCTTTATGGACGTGGGGACACGGATGACCTGTTTGCCACATACAGGAGGGTTCCCTGGGCCCTTCACTGGCTCGCCATTCAGCTCCACGACGTCCACTACTGGCCCTGGCCTTTGCTTTGGCTGCTGCCCCATTGAACGTGTGCTCCGCAGCCATCTTTCTCCACCCACCACTCTCATTCTGCCACCAGGGGATATGTGAGTGTGGGAGTCACCATTTGTCACTGGCAGCAGTCTCACAAGTCACTAGACTTCCAGGTACCCGCTGACCTAGGCTGCCTTCTGCCCTAGGCAAGGTCCCGAATCCTGCATCCCACAGGCTGACACCTGGGCACTGGCGGACCTTCATTTTTATCAACACAGAGGTCCGAGTGAGGGTCAGCAGGCCAGGTAGGTGAAGTCAAGGCCGGGTGGGCGGGGCTAAGGCATCTTTGCCATTGCCATGGAGACAGTCCCCCCACCGCAAGAGTGGGCGGAGCTTAGGATGGGCCTGGTGACAGGACTCAGCCAATGGCAGAGATCCGGCCCACCAGGCAGATGACACAGGGCCCTCCATTGTGACCTATGACACCTAGTGGCCACAGGGTTGGAGCACACCCTGGGAAAGGCTACGCAGGCACAAGGGAGGCCCTGGTGCGGACTGCTTCAGGGCAGTGGCAGAGCAGGCCAGATACCTCTTTCCCACTTTCCTGAGGATATCAGTACGCAAGGCATCCCCACTCAGCAGCTCTTGCCTCTCTCTCTCTCTGGATGTGTTCATTCTCTGAAATCTCCTTCCTTCTCCCCCTGAGTCACTTCACAGCTTGGAGTGCCTGACAGAGTGCCCAGAGACAAAAGAGCAAAGGGCGAAGGCCTCTGGCTCTACTGGTTGCCCATGGGCAGAGAAGTTCTGCTAGTCTATCTGGAAGGTCTAGAGAGTAGGGATTGATTGGGGAGCTACATCACGGGCGGACCTGGCCAGGTGAAGCTTGCTGACGTGTGGCAGCCTCTCCGGAGACTACTAATTCCGCTGCTAACATTCTATGCAAATACCCGGCTGAGTGCCATGGGCAGAAAACATTGACACAGACCTGCCAGAGGCCTATTCTGGGTCTGAAGAGTCCACCCTGCTCTCCAGCAACTCATCCTCTCAGCACACACTTTGCCTGCACGCATGGAAACCGCCTCTCTCCACGAATGCCTTCACCTGCTAGGAAACACACCATGTCACTCAGCCAAAGGAGAGCACAGGCAAAGTCAACCGAAGCCCCCATTTTCAAGATTTGGCCTTCTGCTGCTCCACAGCCTCCGGTGGCACGCTGCATGTGCGTCACTTCTCGGCAGACAAGGCCGAAGTCCGGGCATCCAGGGCCCCAGTCGTCCAGAGTCTACGGATGGCGGCATATGGATCGCCTCTTTGCCTCGTACAGCAGGGAGGCCTGGGCCCTAGACTGGCTCCTCTAGAGCTCCACGACCTCAGCTATTTTCCCTGACCTTCGGCCCATGCCCTCGTGAGTGTGTCATCTCTGGTTACACTTCTCTTCCGACCACACGGAATCCGCCACCTGCGGATACCTGAGCGTGGAAGTCAACATCTATCACTGGCTGCAGTGTCACAGGTCCCTAGGTGTCTAGGCTCAGGCTGACCTTGGCTGTCTTCTGCCCAAGAAGGGAGCCTAATCCTTCCAAGGAAATGAGGCCACGTGCTCACTGGCCTTCATCCTTTCTTTCATCCACACAGCAGTCTAGATGAGGGGAAAGAGGCCAGGTAGGCCAGGTGAAGGCTGAGTGCGGGGCCTAAGGCTTCTTTCCCAATCACCATGGAGACAGCCACCGCAAGGCTGGCCGGAACTTCTGACGGGGACGGGTCACAAACACTCAGCCAATAGGAGAGGTCCAGCCTAACCGGCCAGTTCCGCAGAGCCCTCCATTTTACCCATGGACAGACAACGGCCCCTTGCGTCTTTGGCCACAAAATCCAGGGCACCCAGGGAGTAACTTCACACTAGGCAACCCCCGATGTGAACACGTTCCACACACTGGGACAGCAGGCAGGTACCTCTTTTCCACTTACGCTAGGATGTCAGTAGGCAAGGCGCCCTTCCTCAGCATCTATGGCCTCTCTGTATGTGTTGGTTCAGAGGAATCTCTTCATTCTACCCCTGAGACACATGACAAGTATGAGGGGCCTGAGAGAGAGCCTAGAGATGGAACGGGGGAGGCTTCTGGCTGTACTGCTTCCCCGCGGGTAGAGAATAGCAGGTAGTCTCTCTGGAAGGTCTTAGCTTCTGTTGATTGACATACGCAATACAGTGGGGCGGACCGTGGCCAGGTGGAGCTTGTGGGCAGATGCAACCTCTCCGGCGACGAATAATTCCGCTGCTGCTTTGTACGGTGAAAACCTCCCCCCGCCAAGTGGGATGGGTAGAGAACATTGACCCACACCCGCCAGGGGCCTTTCCTGGGACTAAAGATCCCAACACGGTCTCAACGTCGTCACCCTCTCAGCACACACCTTTCCTGCACACATAATCCTGCCTTTCTCCGTCAGGGCCCTATCCTACCAGGAAAAAAAGCAAGCCGCTCAAAAAGGCCGATGCCAGGGAAATCGAGGAAACACTGCCATTTTCCCCATTTTTGCTGTCTACATGTCCCCGCCTCCGGTGCAAGGCTGCGTATGTGGCCGGGCTCCGAAGGCGAGGCCGAAATCCTGGCAGCCTGGGCCCCAGCAGTCCAATGCTTTATGGACGTGGGGACACGGATGACCTGTTTGCCACATACAGGAGGGTTCCCTGGGCCCTTCACTGGCTCGCCATTCAGCTCCACGACGTCCACTACTGGCCCTGGCCTTTGCTTTGGCTGCTGCCCCATTGAACGTGTGCTCCGCAGCCATCTTTCTCCACCCACCACTCTCATTCTGCCACCAGGGGATATGTGAGTGTGGGAGTCACCATTTGTCACTGGCAGCAGTCTCACAAGTCACTAGACTTCCAGGTACCCGCTGACCTAGGCTGCCTTCTGCCCTAGGCAAGGTCCCGAATCCTGCATCCCACAGGCTGACACCTGGGCACTGGCGGACCTTCATTTTTATCAACACAGAGGTCCGAGTGAGGGTCAGCAGGCCAGGTAGGTGAAGTCAAGGCCGGGTGGGCGGGGCTAAGGCATCTTTGCCATTGCCATGGAGACAGTCCCCCCACCGCAAGAGTGGGCGGAGCTTAGGATGGGCCTGGTGACAGGACTCAGCCAATGGCAGAGATCCGGCCCACCAGGCAGATGACACAGGGCCCTCCATTGTGACCTATGACACCTAGTGGCCACAGGGTTGGAGCACACCCTGGGAAAGGCTACGCAGGCACAAGGGAGGCCCTGGTGCGGACTGCTTCAGGGCAGTGGCAGAGCAGGCCAGATACCTCTTTCCCACTTTCCTGAGGATATCAGTACGCAAGGCATCCCCACTCAGCAGCTCTTGCCTCTCTCTCTCTCTGGATGTGTTCATTCTCTGAAATCTCCTTCCTTCTCCCCCTGAGTCACTTCACAGCTTGGAGTGCCTGACAGAGTGCCCAGAGACAAAAGAGCAAAGGGGGAAGGCCTCTGGCTCTACTGGTTGCCCATGGGCAGAGAAGTTCTGCTAGTCTATCTGGAAGGTCTAGAGAGTAGGGATTGATTGGGGAGCTACATCACGGGCGGACCTGGCCAGGTGAAGCTTGCTGACATGTGGCAGCCTCTCCGGAGACTACTAATTCCGCTGCTAACATTCTATGCAAATACCCGGCTGAGTGCCATGGGCAGAAAACATTGACACAGACCTGCCAGAGGCCTATTCTGGGTCTGAAGAGTCCACCCTGCTCTCCAGCAACTCATCCTCTCAGCACACACTTTGCCTGCACGCATGGAAACCGCCTCTCTCCACGAATGCCTTCACCTGCTAGGAAACACACCATGTCACTCAGCCAAAGGAGAGCACAGGCAAAGTCAACCGAAGCCCCCATTTTCAAGATTTGGCCTTCTGCTGCTCCACAGCCTCCGGTGGCACGCTGCATGTGCGTCACTTCTCGGCAGACAAGGCCGAAGTCCGGGCATCCAGGGCCCCAGTCGTCCAGAGTCTACGGATGGCGGCATATGGATCGCCTCTTTGCCTCGTACAGCAGGGAGGCCTGGGCCCTAGACTGGCTCCGCTAGAGCTCCACGACCTCAGCTATTTTCCCTGACCTTCGGCCCATGCCCTCGTGAGTGTGTCATCTCTGGTTACACTTCTCTTCCGACCACACGGAATCCGCCACCTGCGGATACCTGAGCGTGGAAGTCAACATCTATCACTGGCTGCAGTGTCACAGGTCCCTAGGTGTCTAGGCTCAGGCTGACCTTGGCTGTCTTCTGCCCAAGAAGGGAGCCTAATCCTTCCAAGGAAATGAGGCCACGTGCTCACTGGCCTTCATCCTTTCTTTCATCCACACAGCGGTCTAGATGAGGGGAAAGAGGCCAGGTAGGCCAGGTGAAGGCTGAGTGCGGGGCCTAAGGCTTCTTTCCCAATCACCATGGAGACAGCCACCGCAAGGCTGGCCGGAACTTCTGACGGGGACGGGTCACAAACACTCAGCCAATAGGAGAGGTCCAGCCTAACCGGCCAGTTCCGCAGAGCCCTCCATTTTACCCATGGACAGACAACGGCCCCTTGCGTCTTTGGCCACAAAATCCAGGGCACCCAGGGAGTAACTTCACACTAGGCAACCCCCGATGTGAACACGTTCCACACACTGGGACAGCAGGCAGGTACCTCTTTTCCACTTACGCTAGGATGTCAGTAGGCAAGGCGCCCTTCCTCAGCATCTATGGCCTCTCTGTATGTGTTGGTTCAGAGGAATCTCTTCATTCTACCCCTGAGACACATGACAAGTATGAGGGGCCTGAGAGAGAGCCTAGAGATGGAACGGGGGAGGCTTCTGGCTGTACTGCTTCCCCGCGGGTAGAGAATAGCAGGTAGTCTCTCTGGAAGGTCTTAGCTTCTGTTGATTGACATACGCAATACAGTGGGGCGGACCGTGGCCAGGTGGAGCTTGTGGGCAGATGCAACCTCTCCGGCGACGAATAATTCCGCTGCTGCTTTGTACGGTGAAAACCTCCCCCCGCCAAGTGGGATGGGTAGAGAACATTGACCCACACCCGCCAGGGGCCTTTCCTGGGACTAAAGATCCCAACACGGTCTCAACGTCGTCACCCTCTCAGCACACACCTTTCCTGCACACATAATCCTGCCTTTCTCCGTCAGGGCCCTATCCTACCAGGAAAAAAAGCAAGCCGCTCAAAAAGGCCGATGCCAGGGAAATCGAGGAAACACTGCCATTTTCCCCATTTTTGCTGTCTACATGTCCCCGCCTCCGGTGCAAGGCTGCGTATGTGGCCGGGCTCCGAAGGCGAGGCCGAAATCCTGGCAGCCTGGGCCCCAGCAGTCCAATGCTTTATGGACGTGGGGACACGGATGACCTGTTTGCCACATACAGGAGGGTTCCCTGGGCCCTTCACTGGCTCGCCATTCAGCTCCACGACGTCCACTACTGGCCCTGGCCTTTGCTTTGGCTGCTGCCCCATTGAACGTGTGCTCCGCAGCCATCTTTCTCCACCCACCACTCTCATTCTGCCACCAGGGGATATGTGAGTGTGGGAGTCACCATTTGTCACTGGCAGCAGTCTCACAAGTCACTAGACTTCCAGGTACCCGCTGACCTAGGCTGCCTTCTGCCCTAGGCAAGGTCCCGAATCCTGCATCCCACAGGCTGACACCTGGGCACTGGCGGACCTTCATTTTTATCAACACAGAGGTCCGAGTGAGGGTCAGCAGGCCAGGTAGGTGAAGTCAAGGCCGGGTGGGCGGGGCTAAGGCATCTTTGCCATTGCCATGGAGACAGTCCCCCCACCGCAAGAGTGGGCGGAGCTTAGGATGGGCCTGGTGACAGGACTCAGCCAATGGCAGAGATCCGGCCCACCAGGCAGATGACACAGGGCCCTCCATTGTGACCTATGACACCTAGTGGCCACAGGGTTGGAGCACACCCTGGGAAAGGCTACGCAGGCACAAGGGAGGCCCTGGTGCGGACTGCTTCAGGGCAGTGGCAGAGCAGGCCAGATACCTCTTTCCCACTTTCCTGAGGATATCAGTACGCAAGGCATCCCCACTCAGCAGCTCTTGCCTCTCTCTCTCTCTGGATGTGTTCATTCTCTGAAATCTCCTTCCTTCTCCCCCTGAGTCACTTCACAGCTTGGAGTGCCTGACAGAGTGCCCAGAGACAAAAGAGCAAAGGGGGAAGGCCTCTGGCTCTACTGGTTGCCCATGGGCAGAGAAGTTCTGCTAGTCTATCTGGAAGGTCTAGAGAGTAGGGATTGATTGGGGAGCTACATCACGGGCGGACCTGGCCAGGTGAAGCTTGCTGACATGTGGCAGCCTCTCCGGAGACTACTAATTCCGCTGCTAACATTCTATGCAAATACCCGGCTGAGTGCCATGGGCAGAAAACATTGACACAGACCTGCCAGAGGCCTATTCTGGGTCTGAAGAGTCCACCCTGCTCTCCAGCAACTCATCCTCTCAGCACACACTTTGCCTGCACGCATGGAAACCGCCTCTCTCCACGAATGCCTTCACCTGCTAGGAAACACACCATGTCACTCAGCCAAAGGAGAGCACAGGCAAAGTCAACCGAAGCCCCCATTTTCAAGATTTGGCCTTCTGCTGCTCCACAGCCTCCGGTGGCACGCTGCATGTGCGTCACTTCTCGGCAGACAAGGCCGAAGTCCGGGCATCCAGGGCCCCAGTCGTCCAGAGTCTACGGATGGCGGCATATGGATCGCCTCTTTGCCTCGTACAGCAGGGAGGCCTGGGCCCTAGACTGGCTCCGCTAGAGCTCCACGACCTCAGCTATTTTCCCTGACCTTCGGCCCATGCCCTCGTGAGTGTGTCATCTCTGGTTACACTTCTCTTCCGACCACACGGAATCCGCCACCTGCGGATACCTGAGCGTGGAAGTCAACATCTATCACTGGCTGCAGTGTCACAGGTCCCTAGGTGTCTAGGCTCAGGCTGACCTTGGCTGTCTTCTGCCCAAGAAGGGAGCCTAATCCTTCCAAGGAAATGAGGCCACGTGCTCACTGGCCTTCATCCTTTCTTTCATCCACACAGCGGTCTAGATGAGGGGAAAGAGGCCAGGTAGGCCAGGTGAAGGCTGAGTGCGGGGCCTAAGGCTTCTTTCCCAATCACCATGGAGACAGCCACCGCAAGGCTGGCCGGAACTTCTGACGGGGACGGGTCACAAACACTCAGCCAATAGGAGAGGTCCAGCCTAACCGGCCAGTTCCGCAGAGCCCTCCATTTTACCCATGGACAGACAACGGCCCCTTGCGTCTTTGGCCACAAAATCCAGGGCACCCAGGGAGTAACTTCACACTAGGCAACCCCCGATGTGAACACGTTCCACACACTGGGACAGCAGGCAGGTACCTCTTTTCCACTTACGCTAGGATGTCAGTAGGCAAGGCGCCCTTCCTCAGCATCTATGGCCTCTCTGTATGTGTTGGTTCAGAGGAATCTCTTCATTCTACCCCTGAGACACATGACAAGTATGAGGGGCCTGAGAGAGAGCCTAGAGATGGAACGGGGGAGGCTTCTGGCTGTACTGCTTCCCCGCGGGTAGAGAATAGCAGGTAGTCTCTCTGGAAGGTCTTAGCTTCTGTTGATTGACATACGCAATACAGTGGGGCGGACCGTGGCCAGGTGGAGCTTGTGGGCAGATGCAACCTCTCCGGCGACGAATAATTCCGCTGCTGCTTTGTACGGTGAAAACCTCCCCCCGCCAAGTGGGATGGGTAGAGAACATTGACCCACACCCGCCAGGGGCCTTTCCTGGGACTAAAGATCCCAACACGGTCTCAACGTCGTCACCCTCTCAGCACACACCTTTCCTGCACACATAATCCTGCCTTTCTCCGTCAGGGCCCTATCCTACCAGGAAAAAAAGCAAGCCGCTCAAAAAGGCCGATGCCAGGGAAATCGAGGAAACACTGCCATTTTCCCCATTTTTGCTGTCTACATGTCCCCGCCTCCGGTGCAAGGCTGCGTATGTGGCCGGGCTCCGAAGGCGAGGCCGAAATCCTGGCAGCCTGGGCCCCAGCAGTCCAATGCTTTATGGACGTGGGGACACGGATGACCTGTTTGCCACATACAGGAGGGTTCCCTGGGCCCTTCACTGGCTCGCCATTCAGCTCCACGACGTCCACTACTGGCCCTGGCCTTTGCTTTGGCTGCTGCCCCATTGAACGTGTGCTCCGCAGCCATCTTTCTCCACCCACCACTCTCATTCTGCCACCAGGGGATATGTGAGTGTGGGAGTCACCATTTGTCACTGGCAGCAGTCTCACAAGTCACTAGACTTCCAGGTACCCGCTGACCTAGGCTGCCTTCTGCCCTAGGCAAGGTCCCGAATCCTGCATCCCACAGGCTGACACCTGGGCACTGGCGGACCTTCATTTTTATCAACACAGAGGTCCGAGTGAGGGTCAGCAGGCCAGGTAGGTGAAGTCAAGGCCGGGTGGGCGGGGCTAAGGCATCTTTGCCATTGCCATGGAGACAGTCCCCCCACCGCAAGAGTGGGCGGAGCTTAGGATGGGCCTGGTGACAGGACTCAGCCAATGGCAGAGATCCGGCCCACCAGGCAGATGACACAGGGCCCTCCATTGTGACCTATGACACCTAGTGGCCACAGGGTTGGAGCACACCCTGGGAAAGGCTACGCAGGCACAAGGGAGGCCCTGGTGCGGACTGCTTCAGGGCAGTGGCAGAGCAGGCCAGATACCTCTTTCCCACTTTCCTGAGGATATCAGTACGCAAGGCATCCCCACTCAGCAGCTCTTGCCTCTCTCTCTCTCTGGATGTGTTCATTCTCTGAAATCTCCTTCCTTCTCCCCCTGAGTCACTTCACAGCTTGGAGTGCCTGACAGAGTGCCCAGAGACAAAAGAGCAAAGGGCGAAGGCCTCTGGCTCTACTGGTTGCCCATGGGCAGAGAAGTTCTGCTAGTCTATCTGGAAGGTCTAGAGAGTAGGGATTGATTGGGGAGCTACATCACGGGCGGACCTGGCCAGGTGAAGCTTGCTGACGTGTGGCAGCCTCTCCGGAGACTACTAATTCCGCTGCTAACATTCTATGCAAATACCCGGCTGAGTGCCATGGGCAGAAAACATTGACACAGACCTGCCAGAGGCCTATTCTGGGTCTGAAGAGTCCACCCTGCTCTCCAGCAACTCATCCTCTCAGCACACACTTTGCCTGCACGCATGGAAACCGCCTCTCTCCACGAATGCCTTCACCTGCTAGGAAACACACCATGTCACTCAGCCAAAGGAGAGCACAGGCAAAGTCAACCGAAGCCCCCATTTTCAAGATTTGGCCTTCTGCTGCTCCACAGCCTCCGGTGGCACGCTGCATGTGCGTCACTTCTCGGCAGACAAGGCCGAAGTCCGGGCATCCAGGGCCCCAGTCGTCCAGAGTCTACGGATGGCGGCATATGGATCGCCTCTTTGCCTCGTACAGCAGGGAGGCCTGGGCCCTAGACTGGCTCCTCTAGAGCTCCACGACCTCAGCTATTTTCCCTGACCTTCGGCCCATGCCCTCGTGAGTGTGTCATCTCTGGTTACACTTCTCTTCCGACCACACGGAATCCGCCACCTGCGGATACCTGAGCGTGGAAGTCAACATCTATCACTGGCTGCAGTGTCACAGGTCCCTAGGTGTCTAGGCTCAGGCTGACCTTGGCTGTCTTCTGCCCAAGAAGGGAGCCTAATCCTTCCAAGGAAATGAGGCCACGTGCTCACTGGCCTTCATCCTTTCTTTCATCCACACAGCAGTCTAGATGAGGGGAAAGAGGCCAGGTAGGCCAGGTGAAGGCTGAGTGCGGGGCCTAAGGCTTCTTTCCCAATCACCATGGAGACAGCCACCGCAAGGCTGGCCGGAACTTCTGACGGGGACGGGTCACAAACACTCAGCCAATAGGAGAGGTCCAGCCTAACCGGCCAGTTCCGCAGAGCCCTCCATTTTACCCATGGACAGACAACGGCCCCTTGCGTCTTTGGCCACAAAATCCAGGGCACCCAGGGAGTAACTTCACACTAGGCAACCCCCGATGTGAACACGTTCCACACACTGGGACAGCAGGCAGGTACCTCTTTTCCACTTACGCTAGGATGTCAGTAGGCAAGGCGCCCTTCCTCAGCATCTATGGCCTCTCTGTATGTGTTGGTTCAGAGGAATCTCTTCATTCTACCCCTGAGACACATGACAAGTATGAGGGGCCTGAGAGAGAGCCTAGAGATGGAACGGGGGAGGCTTCTGGCTGTACTGCTTCCCCGCGGGTAGAGAATAGCAGGTAGTCTCTCTGGAAGGTCTTAGCTTCTGTTGATTGACATACGCAATACAGTGGGGCGGACCGTGGCCAGGTGGAGCTTGTGGGCAGATGCAACCTCTCCGGCGACGAATAATTCCGCTGCTGCTTTGTACGGTGAAAACCTCCCCCCGCCAAGTGGGATGGGTAGAGAACATTGACCCACACCCGCCAGGGGCCTTTCCTGGGACTAAAGATCCCAACACGGTCTCAACGTCGTCACCCTCTCAGCACACACCTTTCCTGCACACATAATCCTGCCTTTCTCCGTCAGGGCCCTATCCTACCAGGAAAAAAAGCAAGCCGCTCAAAAAGGCCGATGCCAGGGAAATCGAGGAAACACTGCCATTTTCCCCATTTTTGCTGTCTACATGTCCCCGCCTCCGGTGCAAGGCTGCGTATGTGGCCGGGCTCCGAAGGCGAGGCCGAAATCCTGGCAGCCTGGGCCCCAGCAGTCCAATGCTTTATGGACGTGGGGACACGGATGACCTGTTTGCCACATACAGGAGGGTTCCCTGGGCCCTTCACTGGCTCGCCATTCAGCTCCACGACGTCCACTACTGGCCCTGGCCTTTGCTTTGGCTGCTGCCCCATTGAACGTGTGCTCCGCAGCCATCTTTCTCCACCCACCACTCTCATTCTGCCACCAGGGGATATGTGAGTGTGGGAGTCACCATTTGTCACTGGCAGCAGTCTCACAAGTCACTAGACTTCCAGGTACCCGCTGACCTAGGCTGCCTTCTGCCCTAGGCAAGGTCCCGAATCCTGCATCCCACAGGCTGACACCTGGGCACTGGCGGACCTTCATTTTTATCAACACAGAGGTCCGAGTGAGGGTCAGCAGGCCAGGTAGGTGAAGTCAAGGCCGGGTGGGCGGGGCTAAGGCATCTTTGCCATTGCCATGGAGACAGTCCCCCCACCGCAAGAGTGGGCGGAGCTTAGGATGGGCCTGGTGACAGGACTCAGCCAATGGCAGAGATCCGGCCCACCAGGCAGATGACACAGGGCCCTCCATTGTGACCTATGACACCTAGTGGCCACAGGGTTGGAGCACACCCTGGGAAAGGCTACGCAGGCACAAGGGAGGCCCTGGTGCGGACTGCTTCAGGGCAGTGGCAGAGCAGGCCAGATACCTCTTTCCCACTTTCCTGAGGATATCAGTACGCAAGGCATCCCCACTCAGCAGCTCTTGCCTCTCTCTCTCTCTGGATGTGTTCATTCTCTGAAATCTCCTTCCTTCTCCCCCTGAGTCACTTCACAGCTTGGAGTGCCTGACAGAGTGCCCAGAGACAAAAGAGCAAAGGGGGAAGGCCTCTGGCTCTACTGGTTGCCCATGGGCAGAGAAGTTCTGCTAGTCTATCTGGAAGGTCTAGAGAGTAGGGATTGATTGGGGAGCTACATCACGGGCGGACCTGGCCAGGTGAAGCTTGCTGACATGTGGCAGCCTCTCCGGAGACTACTAATTCCGCTGCTAACATTCTATGCAAATACCCGGCTGAGTGCCATGGGCAGAAAACATTGACACAGACCTGCCAGAGGCCTATTCTGGGTCTGAAGAGTCCACCCTGCTCTCCAGCAACTCATCCTCTCAGCACACACTTTGCCTGCACGCATGGAAACCGCCTCTCTCCACGAATGCCTTCACCTGCTAGGAAACACACCATGTCACTCAGCCAAAGGAGAGCACAGGCAAAGTCAACCGAAGCCCCCATTTTCAAGATTTGGCCTTCTGCTGCTCCACAGCCTCCGGTGGCACGCTGCATGTGCGTCACTTCTCGGCAGACAAGGCCGAAGTCCGGGCATCCAGGGCCCCAGTCGTCCAGAGTCTACGGATGGCGGCATATGGATCGCCTCTTTGCCTCGTACAGCAGGGAGGCCTGGGCCCTAGACTGGCTCCGCTAGAGCTCCACGACCTCAGCTATTTTCCCTGACCTTCGGCCCATGCCCTCGTGAGTGTGTCATCTCTGGTTACACTTCTCTTCCGACCACACGGAATCCGCCACCTGCGGATACCTGAGCGTGGAAGTCAACATCTATCACTGGCTGCAGTGTCACAGGTCCCTAGGTGTCTAGGCTCAGGCTGACCTTGGCTGTCTTCTGCCCAAGAAGGGAGCCTAATCCTTCCAAGGAAATGAGGCCACGTGCTCACTGGCCTTCATCCTTTCTTTCATCCACACAGCGGTCTAGATGAGGGGAAAGAGGCCAGGTAGGCCAGGTGAAGGCTGAGTGCGGGGCCTAAGGCTTCTTTCCCAATCACCATGGAGACAGCCACCGCAAGGCTGGCCGGAACTTCTGACGGGGACGGGTCACAAACACTCAGCCAATAGGAGAGGTCCAGCCTAACCGGCCAGTTCCGCAGAGCCCTCCATTTTACCCATGGACAGACAACGGCCCCTTGCGTCTTTGGCCACAAAATCCAGGGCACCCAGGGAGTAACTTCACACTAGGCAACCCCCGATGTGAACACGTTCCACACACTGGGACAGCAGGCAGGTACCTCTTTTCCACTTACGCTAGGATGTCAGTAGGCAAGGCGCCCTTCCTCAGCATCTATGGCCTCTCTGTATGTGTTGGTTCAGAGGAATCTCTTCATTCTACCCCTGAGACACATGACAAGTATGAGGGGCCTGAGAGAGAGCCTAGAGATGGAACGGGGGAGGCTTCTGGCTGTACTGCTTCCCCGCGGGTAGAGAATAGCAGGTAGTCTCTCTGGAAGGTCTTAGCTTCTGTTGATTGACATACGCAATACAGTGGGGCGGACCGTGGCCAGGTGGAGCTTGTGGGCAGATGCAACCTCTCCGGCGACGAATAATTCCGCTGCTGCTTTGTACGGTGAAAACCTCCCCCCGCCAAGTGGGATGGGTAGAGAACATTGACCCACACCCGCCAGGGGCCTTTCCTGGGACTAAAGATCCCAACACGGTCTCAACGTCGTCACCCTCTCAGCACACACCTTTCCTGCACACATAATCCTGCCTTTCTCCGTCAGGGCCCTATCCTACCAGGAAAAAAAGCAAGCCGCTCAAAAAGGCCGATGCCAGGGAAATCGAGGAAACACTGCCATTTTCCCCATTTTTGCTGTCTACATGTCCCCGCCTCCGGTGCAAGGCTGCGTATGTGGCCGGGCTCCGAAGGCGAGGCCGAAATCCTGGCAGCCTGGGCCCCAGCAGTCCAATGCTTTATGGACGTGGGGACACGGATGACCTGTTTGCCACATACAGGAGGGTTCCCTGGGCCCTTCACTGGCTCGCCATTCAGCTCCACGACGTCCACTACTGGCCCTGGCCTTTGCTTTGGCTGCTGCCCCATTGAACGTGTGCTCCGCAGCCATCTTTCTCCACCCACCACTCTCATTCTGCCACCAGGGGATATGTGAGTGTGGGAGTCACCATTTGTCACTGGCAGCAGTCTCACAAGTCACTAGACTTCCAGGTACCCGCTGACCTAGGCTGCCTTCTGCCCTAGGCAAGGTCCCGAATCCTGCATCCCACAGGCTGACACCTGGGCACTGGCGGACCTTCATTTTTATCAACACAGAGGTCCGAGTGAGGGTCAGCAGGCCAGGTAGGTGAAGTCAAGGCCGGGTGGGCGGGGCTAAGGCATCTTTGCCATTGCCATGGAGACAGTCCCCCCACCGCAAGAGTGGGCGGAGCTTAGGATGGGCCTGGTGACAGGACTCAGCCAATGGCAGAGATCCGGCCCACCAGGCAGATGACACAGGGCCCTCCATTGTGACCTATGACACCTAGTGGCCACAGGGTTGGAGCACACCCTGGGAAAGGCTACGCAGGCACAAGGGAGGCCCTGGTGCGGACTGCTTCAGGGCAGTGGCAGAGCAGGCCAGATACCTCTTTCCCACTTTCCTGAGGATATCAGTACGCAAGGCATCCCCACTCAGCAGCTCTTGCCTCTCTCTCTCTCTGGATGTGTTCATTCTCTGAAATCTCCTTCCTTCTCCCCCTGAGTCACTTCACAGCTTGGAGTGCCTGACAGAGTGCCCAGAGACAAAAGAGCAAAGGGGGAAGGCCTCTGGCTCTACTGGTTGCCCATGGGCAGAGAAGTTCTGCTAGTCTATCTGGAAGGTCTAGAGAGTAGGGATTGATTGGGGAGCTACATCACGGGCGGACCTGGCCAGGTGAAGCTTGCTGACATGTGGCAGCCTCTCCGGAGACTACTAATTCCGCTGCTAACATTCTATGCAAATACCCGGCTGAGTGCCATGGGCAGAAAACATTGACACAGACCTGCCAGAGGCCTATTCTGGGTCTGAAGAGTCCACCCTGCTCTCCAGCAACTCATCCTCTCAGCACACACTTTGCCTGCACGCATGGAAACCGCCTCTCTCCACGAATGCCTTCACCTGCTAGGAAACACACCATGTCACTCAGCCAAAGGAGAGCACAGGCAAAGTCAACCGAAGCCCCCATTTTCAAGATTTGGCCTTCTGCTGCTCCACAGCCTCCGGTGGCACGCTGCATGTGCGTCACTTCTCGGCAGACAAGGCCGAAGTCCGGGCATCCAGGGCCCCAGTCGTCCAGAGTCTACGGATGGCGGCATATGGATCGCCTCTTTGCCTCGTACAGCAGGGAGGCCTGGGCCCTAGACTGGCTCCGCTAGAGCTCCACGACCTCAGCTATTTTCCCTGACCTTCGGCCCATGCCCTCGTGAGTGTGTCATCTCTGGTTACACTTCTCTTCCGACCACACGGAATCCGCCACCTGCGGATACCTGAGCGTGGAAGTCAACATCTATCACTGGCTGCAGTGTCACAGGTCCCTAGGTGTCTAGGCTCAGGCTGACCTTGGCTGTCTTCTGCCCAAGAAGGGAGCCTAATCCTTCCAAGGAAATGAGGCCACGTGCTCACTGGCCTTCATCCTTTCTTTCATCCACACAGCGGTCTAGATGAGGGGAAAGAGGCCAGGTAGGCCAGGTGAAGGCTGAGTGCGGGGCCTAAGGCTTCTTTCCCAATCACCATGGAGACAGCCACCGCAAGGCTGGCCGGAACTTCTGACGGGGACGGGTCACAAACACTCAGCCAATAGGAGAGGTCCAGCCTAACCGGCCAGTTCCGCAGAGCCCTCCATTTTACCCATGGACAGACAACGGCCCCTTGCGTCTTTGGCCACAAAATCCAGGGCACCCAGGGAGTAACTTCACACTAGGCAACCCCCGATGTGAACACGTTCCACACACTGGGACAGCAGGCAGGTACCTCTTTTCCACTTACGCTAGGATGTCAGTAGGCAAGGCGCCCTTCCTCAGCATCTATGGCCTCTCTGTATGTGTTGGTTCAGAGGAATCTCTTCATTCTACCCCTGAGACACATGACAAGTATGAGGGGCCTGAGAGAGAGCCTAGAGATGGAACGGGGGAGGCTTCTGGCTGTACTGCTTCCCCGCGGGTAGAGAATAGCAGGTAGTCTCTCTGGAAGGTCTTAGCTTCTGTTGATTGACATACGCAATACAGTGGGGCGGACCGTGGCCAGGTGGAGCTTGTGGGCAGATGCAACCTCTCCGGCGACGAATAATTCCGCTGCTGCTTTGTACGGTGAAAACCTCCCCCCGCCAAGTGGGATGGGTAGAGAACATTGACCCACACCCGCCAGGGGCCTTTCCTGGGACTAAAGATCCCAACACGGTCTCAACGTCGTCACCCTCTCAGCACACACCTTTCCTGCACACATAATCCTGCCTTTCTCCGTCAGGGCCCTATCCTACCAGGAAAAAAAGCAAGCCGCTCAAAAAGGCCGATGCCAGGGAAATCGAGGAAACACTGCCATTTTCCCCATTTTTGCTGTCTACATGTCCCCGCCTCCGGTGCAAGGCTGCGTATGTGGCCGGGCTCCGAAGGCGAGGCCGAAATCCTGGCAGCCTGGGCCCCAGCAGTCCAATGCTTTATGGACGTGGGGACACGGATGACCTGTTTGCCACATACAGGAGGGTTCCCTGGGCCCTTCACTGGCTCGCCATTCAGCTCCACGACGTCCACTACTGGCCCTGGCCTTTGCTTTGGCTGCTGCCCCATTGAACGTGTGCTCCGCAGCCATCTTTCTCCACCCACCACTCTCATTCTGCCACCAGGGGATATGTGAGTGTGGGAGTCACCATTTGTCACTGGCAGCAGTCTCACAAGTCACTAGACTTCCAGGTACCCGCTGACCTAGGCTGCCTTCTGCCCTAGGCAAGGTCCCGAATCCTGCATCCCACAGGCTGACACCTGGGCACTGGCGGACCTTCATTTTTATCAACACAGAGGTCCGAGTGAGGGTCAGCAGGCCAGGTAGGTGAAGTCAAGGCCGGGTGGGCGGGGCTAAGGCATCTTTGCCATTGCCATGGAGACAGTCCCCCCACCGCAAGAGTGGGCGGAGCTTAGGATGGGCCTGGTGACAGGACTCAGCCAATGGCAGAGATCCGGCCCACCAGGCAGATGACACAGGGCCCTCCATTGTGACCTATGACACCTAGTGGCCACAGGGTTGGAGCACACCCTGGGAAAGGCTACGCAGGCACAAGGGAGGCCCTGGTGCGGACTGCTTCAGGGCAGTGGCAGAGCAGGCCAGATACCTCTTTCCCACTTTCCTGAGGATATCAGTACGCAAGGCATCCCCACTCAGCAGCTCTTGCCTCTCTCTCTCTCTGGATGTGTTCATTCTCTGAAATCTCCTTCCTTCTCCCCCTGAGTCACTTCACAGCTTGGAGTGCCTGACAGAGTGCCCAGAGACAAAAGAGCAAAGGGCGAAGGCCTCTGGCTCTACTGGTTGCCCATGGGCAGAGAAGTTCTGCTAGTCTATCTGGAAGGTCTAGAGAGTAGGGATTGATTGGGGAGCTACATCACGGGCGGACCTGGCCAGGTGAAGCTTGCTGACGTGTGGCAGCCTCTCCGGAGACTACTAATTCCGCTGCTAACATTCTATGCAAATACCCGGCTGAGTGCCATGGGCAGAAAACATTGACACAGACCTGCCAGAGGCCTATTCTGGGTCTGAAGAGTCCACCCTGCTCTCCAGCAACTCATCCTCTCAGCACACACTTTGCCTGCACGCATGGAAACCGCCTCTCTCCACGAATGCCTTCACCTGCTAGGAAACACACCATGTCACTCAGCCAAAGGAGAGCACAGGCAAAGTCAACCGAAGCCCCCATTTTCAAGATTTGGCCTTCTGCTGCTCCACAGCCTCCGGTGGCACGCTGCATGTGCGTCACTTCTCGGCAGACAAGGCCGAAGTCCGGGCATCCAGGGCCCCAGTCGTCCAGAGTCTACGGATGGCGGCATATGGATCGCCTCTTTGCCTCGTACAGCAGGGAGGCCTGGGCCCTAGACTGGCTCCGCTAGAGCTCCACGACCTCAGCTATTTTCCCTGACCTTCGGCCCATGCCCTCGTGAGTGTGTCATCTCTGGTTACACTTCTCTTCCGACCACACGGAATCCGCCACCTGCGGATACCTGAGCGTGGAAGTCAACATCTATCACTGGCTGCAGTGTCACAGGTCCCTAGGTGTCTAGGCTCAGGCTGACCTTGGCTGTCTTCTGCCCAAGAAGGGAGCCTAATCCTTCCAAGGAAATGAGGCCACGTGCTCACTGGCCTTCATCCTTTCTTTCATCCACACAGCGGTCTAGATGAGGGGAAAGAGGCCAGGTAGGCCAGGTGAAGGCTGAGTGCGGGGCCTAAGGCTTCTTTCCCAATCACCATGGAGACAGCCACCGCAAGGCTGGCCGGAACTTCTGACGGGGACGGGTCACAAACACTCAGCCAATAGGAGAGGTCCAGCCTAACTGGCCAGTTCCGCAGAGCCCTCCATTTTACCCATGGACAGACAACGGCCCCTTGCGTCTTTGGCCACAAAATCCAGGGCACCCAGGGAGTAACTTCACACTAGGCAACCCCCGATGTGAACACGTTCCACACACTGGGACAGCAGGCAGGTACCTCTTTTCCACTTACGCTAGGATGTCAGTAGGCAAGGCGCCCTTCCTCAGCATCTATGGCCTCTCTGTATGTGTTGGTTCAGAGGAATCTCTTCATTCTACCCCTGAGACACATGACAAGTATGAGGGGCCTGAGAGAGAGCCTAGAGATGGAACGGGGGAGGCTTCTGGCTGTACTGCTTCCCCGCGGGTAGAGAATAGCAGGTAGTCTCTCTGGAAGGTCTTAGCTTCTGTTGATTGACATACGCAATACAGTGGGGCGGACCGTGGCCAGGTGGAGCTTGTGGGCAGATGCAACCTCTCCGGCGACGAATAATTCCGCTGCTGCTTTGTACGGTGAAAACCTCCCCCCGCCAAGTGGGATGGGTAGAGAACATTGACCCACACCCGCCAGGGGCCTTTCCTGGGACTAAAGATCCCAACACGGTCTCAACGTCGTCACCCTCTCAGCACACACCTTTCCTGCACACATAATCCTGCCTTTCTCCGTCAGGGCCCTATCCTACCAGGAAAAAAAGCAAGCCGCTCAAAAAGGCCGATGCCAGGGAAATCGAGGAAACACTGCCATTTTCCCCATTTTTGCTGTCTACATGTCCCCGCCTCCGGTGCAAGGCTGCGTATGTGGCCGGGCTCCGAAGGCGAGGCCAAAATCCTGGCAGCCTGGGCCCCAGCAGTCCAATGCTTTATGGACGTGGGGACACGGATGACCTGTTTGCCACATACAGGAGGGTTCCCTGGGCCCTTCACTGGCTCGCCATTCAGCTCCACGACGTCCACTACTGGCCCTGGCCTTTGCTTTGGCTGCTGCCCCATTGAACGTGTGCTCCGCAGCCATCTTTCTCCACCCACCACTCTCATTCTGCCACCAGGGGATATGTGAGTGTGGGAGTCACCATTTGTCACTGGCAGCAGTCTCACAAGTCACTAGACTTCCAGGTACCCGCTGACCTAGGCTGCCTTCTGCCCTAGGCAAGGTCCCGAATCCTGCATCCCACAGGCTGACACCTGGGCACTGGCGGACCTTCATTTTATCAACACAGAGGTCCGAGTGAGGGTCAGCAGGCCAGGTAGGTGAAGTCAAGGCGGGTGGGCGGGGCTAAGGCATCTTTGCCATTGCCATGGAGACAGTCCCCCCACCGCAAGAGTGGGCGGAGCTTAGGATGGGCCTGGTGACAGGACTCAGCCAATGGCAGAGATCCGGCCCACCAGGCAGATGACACAGGGCCCTCCATTGTGACCTATGACACCTAGTGGCCACAGGGTTGGAGCACACCCTGGGAAAGGCTACGCAGGCACAAGGGAGGCCCTGGTGCGGACTGCTTCAGGGCAGTGGCAGAGCAGGCCAGATACCTCTTTCCCACTTTCCTGAGGATATCAGTACGCAAGGCATCCCCACTCAGCAGCTCTTGCCTCTCTCTCTCTCTGGATGTGTTCATTCTCTGAAATCTCCTTCCTTCTCCCCCTGAGTCACTTCACAGCTTGGAGTGCCTGACAGAGTGCCCAGAGACAAAAGAGCAAAGGGGGAAGGCCTCTGGCTCTACTGGTTGCCCATGGGCAGAGAAGTTCTGCTAGTCTATCTGGAAGGTCTAGAGAGTAGGATTGATTGGGGAGCTACATCACGGGCGGACCTGGCCAGGTGAAGCTTGCTGACATGTGGCAGCCTCTCCGGAGACTACTAATTCCGCTGCTAACATTCTATGCAAATACCCGGCTGAGTGCCATGGGCAGAAAACATTGACACAGACCTGCCAGAGGCCTATTCTGGGTCTGAAGAGTCCACCCTGCTCTCCAGCAACTCATCCTCTCAGCACACACTTTGCCTGCACGCATGGAAACCGCCTCTCTCCACGAATGCCTTCACCTGCTAGGAAACACACCATGTCACTCAGCCAAAGGAGAGCACAGGCAAAGTCAACCGAAGCCCCCATTTTCAAGATTTGGCCTTCTGCTGCTCCACAGCCTCCGGTGGCACGCTGCATGTGCGTCACTTCTCGGCAGACAAGGCCGAAGTCCCGGGCATCCAGGGCCCCAGTCGTCCAGAGTCTACGGATGGCGGCATATGGATCGCCTCTTTGCCTCGTACAGCAGGAGGCCTGGGCCTAGACTGGCTCCGCTAGAGCTCCACGACCTCAGCTATTTTCCTGACCTTCGGCCCATGCCCTCGTGAGTGTGTCATCTCTGGTTACACTTCTCTTCCGACCACACGGAATCCGCCACCTGCGGATACCTGAGCGTGGAAGTCAACATCTATCACTGGCTGCAGTGTCACAGGTCCCTAGGTGTCTAGGCTCAGGCTGACCTTGGCTGTCTTCTGCCCAAGAAGGGAGCCTATCCTTCCAAGGAAATGAGGCCACGTGCTCACTGGCCTTCATCCTTTCTTTCATCCACACAGCGGTCTAGATGAGGGGAAAGAGGCCAGGTAGGCCAGGTGAAGGCTGAGTGCGGGGCCTAAGGCTTCTTTCCCAATCACCATGGAGACAGCCACCGCAAGGCTGGCCGAATACTATCTCTCTATGGGGGACGGGTCACAAACACTCAGCCAATAGGAGAGGTCCAGCCTAACCGGCCAGTTCCGCAGAGCCCTCCATTTTACCCATGGACAGACAACGGCCCCTTGCGTCTTTGGCCACAAAATCCAGGGCACCCAGGGAGTAACTTCACACTAGGCAACCCCCGATGTGAACACGTTCCACACACTGGGACAGCAGGCAGGTACCTCTTTTCCACTTACGCTAGGATGTCAGTAGGCAAGGCGCCCTTCCTCAGCATCTATGGCCTCTCTGTATGTGTTGGTTCAGAGGAATCTCTTCATTCTACCCCTGAGACACATGACAAGTATGAGGGGCCTGAGAGAGAGCCTAGAGATGGAACGGGGGAGGCTTCTGGCTGTACTGCTTCCCCGCGGGTAGAGAATAGCAGGTAGTCTCTCTGGAAGGTCTTAGCTTCTGTTGATTGACATACGCAATACAGTGGGGCGGACCGTGGCCAGGTGGAGCTTGTGGGCAGATGCAACCTCTCCGGCGACGAATAATTCCGCTGCTGCTTTGTACGGTGAAAACCTCCCCCCGCCAAGTGGGATGGGTAGAGAACATTGACCCACACCCGCCAGGGGCCTTTCCTGGGACTAAAGATCCCAACACGGTCTCAACGTCGTCACCCTCTCAGCACACACCTTTCCTGCACACATAATCCTGCCTTTCTCCGTCAGGGCCCTATCCTACCAGGAAAAAAAGCAAGCCGCTCAAAAAGGCCGATGCCAGGGAAATCGAGGAAACACTGCCATTTTCCCCATTTTTGCTGTCTACATGTCCCCGCCTCCGGTGCAAGGCTGCGTATGTGGCCGGGCTCCGAAGGCGAGGCCGAAATCCTGGCAGCCTGGGCCCCAGCAGTCCAATGCTTTATGGACGTGGGGACACGGATGACCTGTTTGCCACATACAGGAGGGTTCCCTGGGCCCTTCACTGGCTCGCCATTCAGCTCCACGACGTCCACTACTGGCCCTGGCCTTTGCTTTGGCTGCTGCCCCATTGAACGTGTGCTCCGCAGCCATCTTTCTCCACCCACCACTCTCATTCTGCCACCAGGGGATATGTGAGTGTGGGAGTCACCATTTGTCACTGGCAGCAGTCTCACAAGTCACTAGACTTCCAGGTACCCGCTGACCTAGGCTGCCTTCTGCCCTAGGCAAGGTCCCGAATCCTGCATCCCACAGGCTGACACCTGGGCACTGGCGGACCTTCATTTTTATCAACACAGAGGTCCGAGTGAGGGTCAGCAGGCCAGGTAGGTGAAGTCAAGGCCGGGTGGGCGGGGCTAAGGCATCTTTGCCATTGCCATGGAGACAGTCCCCCCACCGCAAGAGTGGGCGGAGCTTAGGATGGGCCTGGTGACAGGACTCAGCCAATGGCAGAGATCCGGCCCACCAGGCAGATGACACAGGGCCCTCCATTGTGACCTATGACACCTAGTGGCCACAGGGTTGGAGCACACCCTGGGAAAGGCTACGCAGGCACAAGGGAGGCCCTGGTGCGGACTGCTTCAGGGCAGTGGCAGAGCAGGCCAGATACCTCTTTCCCACTTTCCTGAGGATATCAGTACGCAAGGCATCCCCACTCAGCAGCTCTTGCCTCTCTCTCTCTCTGGATGTGTTCATTCTCTGAAATCTCCTTCCTTCTCCCCCTGAGTCACTTCACAGCTTGGAGTGCCTGACAGAGTGCCCAGAGACAAAAGAGCAAAGGGGGAAGGCCTCTGGCTCTACTGGTTGCCCATGGGCAGAGAAGTTCTGCTAGTCTATCTGGAAGGTCTAGAGAGTAGGGATTGATTGGGGAGCTACATCACGGGCGGACCTGGCCAGGTGAAGCTTGCTGACATGTGGCAGCCTCTCCGGAGACTACTAATTCCGCTGCTAACATTCTATGCAAATACCCGGCTGAGTGCCATGGGCAGAAAACATTGACACAGACCTGCCAGAGGCCTATTCTGGGTCTGAAGAGTCCACCCTGCTCTCCAGCAACTCATCCTCTCAGCACACACTTTGCCTGCACGCATGGAAACCGCCTCTCTCCACGAATGCCTTCACCTGCTAGGAAACACACCATGTCACTCAGCCAAAGGAGAGCACAGGCAAAGTCAACCGAAGCCCCCATTTTCAAGATTTGGCCTTCTGCTGCTCCACAGCCTCCGGTGGCACGCTGCATGTGCGTCACTTCTCGGCAGACAAGGCCGAAGTCCGGGCATCCAGGGCCCCAGTCGTCCAGAGTCTACGGATGGCGGCATATGGATCGCCTCTTTGCCTCGTACAGCAGGGAGGCCTGGGCCCTAGACTGGCTCCGCTAGAGCTCCACGACCTCAGCTATTTTCCCTGACCTTCGGCCCATGCCCTCGTGAGTGTGTCATCTCTGGTTACACTTCTCTTCCGACCACACGGAATCCGCCACCTGCGGATACCTGAGCGTGGAAGTCAACATCTATCACTGGCTGCAGTGTCACAGGTCCCTAGGTGTCTAGGCTCAGGCTGACCTTGGCTGTCTTCTGCCCAAGAAGGGAGCCTAATCCTTCCAAGGAAATGAGGCCACGTGCTCACTGGCCTTCATCCTTTCTTTCATCCACACAGCGGTCTAGATGAGGGGAAAGAGGCCAGGTAGGCCAGGTGAAGGCTGAGTGCGGGGCCTAAGGCTTCTTTCCCAATCACCATGGAGACAGCCACCGCAAGGCTGGCCGGAACTTCTGACGGGGACGGGTCACAAACACTCAGCCAATAGGAGAGGTCCAGCCTAACCGGCCAGTTCCGCAGAGCCCTCCATTTTACCCATGGACAGACAACGGCCCCTTGCGTCTTTGGCCACAAAATCCAGGGCACCCAGGGAGTAACTTCACACTAGGCAACCCCCGATGTGAACACGTTCCACACACTGGGACAGCAGGCAGGTACCTCTTTTCCACTTACGCTAGGATGTCAGTAGGCAAGGCGCCCTTCCTCAGCATCTATGGCCTCTCTGTATGTGTTGGTTCAGAGGAATCTCTTCATTCTACCCCTGAGACACATGACAAGTATGAGGGGCCTGAGAGAGAGCCTAGAGATGGAACGGGGGAGGCTTCTGGCTGTACTGCTTCCCCGCGGGTAGAGAATAGCAGGTAGTCTCTCTGGAAGGTCTTAGCTTCTGTTGATTGACATACGCAATACAGTGGGGCGGACCGTGGCCAGGTGGAGCTTGTGGGCAGATGCAACCTCTCCGGCGACGAATAATTCCGCTGCTGCTTTGTACGGTGAAAACCTCCCCCCGCCAAGTGGGATGGGTAGAGAACATTGACCCACACCCGCCAGGGGCCTTTCCTGGGACTAAAGATCCCAACACGGTCTCAACGTCGTCACCCTCTCAGCACACACCTTTCCTGCACACATAATCCTGCCTTTCTCCGTCAGGGCCCTATCCTACCAGGAAAAAAAGCAAGCCGCTCAAAAAGGCCGATGCCAGGGAAATCGAGGAAACACTGCCATTTTCCCCATTTTTGCTGTCTACATGTCCCCGCCTCCGGTGCAAGGCTGCGTATGTGGCCGGGCTCCGAAGGCGAGGCCGAAATCCTGGCAGCCTGGGCCCCAGCAGTCCAATGCTTTATGGACGTGGGGACACGGATGACCTGTTTGCCACATACAGGAGGGTTCCCTGGGCCCTTCACTGGCTCGCCATTCAGCTCCACGACGTCCACTACTGGCCCTGGCCTTTGCTTTGGCTGCTGCCCCATTGAACGTGTGCTCCAGAGCCATCTTTCTCCACCCACCACTCTCATTCTGCCACCAGGGGATATGTGAGTGTGGGAGTCACCATTTGTCACTGGCAGCAGTCTCACAAGTCACTAGACTTCCAGGTACCCGCTGACCTAGGCTGCCTTCTGCCCTAGGCAAGGTCCCGAATCCTGCATCCCACAGGCTGACACCTGGGCACTGGCGGACCTTCATTTTTATCAACACAGAGGTCCGAGTGAGGGTCAGCAGGCCAGGTAGGTGAAGTCAAGGCCGGGTGGGCGGGGCTAAGGCATCTTTGCCATTGCCATGGAGACAGTCCCCCCACCGCAAGAGTGGGCGGAGCTTAGGATGGGCCTGGTGACAGGACTCAGCCAATGGCAGAGATCCGGCCCACCAGGCAGATGACACAGGGCCCTCCATTGTGACCTATGACACACCTAGTGGCCACAGGGTTGGAGCACACCCTGGGAAAGGCTACGCAGGCACAAGGGAGGCCCTGGTGCGGACTGCTTCAGGGCAGTGGCAGAGCAGGCCAGGTACCTCTTTCCCACTTTCCTGAGGATATCAGTACGCAAGGCATCCCCACTCAGCAGCTCTTGCCTCTCTCTCTCTCTGGATGTGTTCATTCTCTGAAATCTCCTTCCTTCTCCCCCTGAGTCACTTCACAGCTTGGAGTGCCTGACAGAGTGCCCAGAGACAAAAGAGCAAAGGGCGAAGGCCTCTGGCTCTACTGGTTGCCCATGGGCAGAGAAGTTCTGCTAGTCTATCTGGAAGGTCTAGAGAGTAGGGATTGATTGGGGAGCTACATCACGGGCGGACCTGGCCAGGTGAAGCTTGCTGACGTGTGGCAGCCTCTCCGGAGACTACTAATTCCGCTGCTAACATTCTATGCAAATACCCGGCTGAGTGCCATGGGCAGAAAACATTGACACAGACCTGCCAGAGGCCTATTCTGGGTCTGAAGAGTCCACCCTGCTCTCCAGCAACTCATCCTCTCAGCACACACTTTGCCTGCACGCATGGAAACCGCCTCTCTCCACGAATGCCTTCACCTGCTAGGAAACACACCATGTCACTCAGCCAAAGGAGAGCACAGGCAAAGTCAACCGAAGCCCCCATTTTCAAGATTTGGCCCTCTGCTGCTCCACAGCCTCCGGTGGCACGCTGCATGTGCGTCACTTCTCGGCAGACAAGGCCGAAGTCCGGGCATCCAGGGCCCCAGTCGTCCAGAGTCTACGGATGGCGGCATATGGATCGCCTCTTTGCCTCGTACAGCAGGGAGGCCTGGGCCCTAGACTGGCTCCGCTAGAGCTCCACGACCTCAGCTATTTTCCCTGACCTTCGGCCCATGCCCTCGTGAGTGTGTCATCTCTGGTTACACTTCTCTTCCGACCACACGGAATCCGCCACCTGCGGATACCTGAGCGTGGAAATCAACATCTATCACTGGCTGCAGTGTCACAGGTCCCTAGGTGTCTAGGCTCAGGCTGACCTTGGCTGTCTTCTGCCCAAGAAGGGAGCCTAATCCTTCCAAGGAAATGAGGCCACGTGCTCACTGGCCTTCATCCTTTCTTTCATCCACACAGCGGTCTAGATGAGGGGAAAGAGGCCAGGTAGGCCAGGTGAAGGCTGAGTGCGGGGCCTAAGGCTTCTTTCCCAATCACCATGGAGACAGCCACCGCAAGGCTGGCCGGAACTTCTGACGGGGACGGGTCACAAACACTCAGCCAATAGGAGAGGTCCAGCCTAACCGGCCAGTTCCGCAGAGCCCTCCATTTTACCCATGGACAGACAACGGCCCCTTGCGTCTTTGGCCACAAAATCCAGGGCACCCAGGGAGTAACTTCACACTAGGCAACCCCCGATGTGAACACGTTCCACACAAGGGGACAGCAGGCAGGTACCTCTTTTCCACTTACGCTAGGATGTCAGTAGGCAAGGCGCCCTTCCTCAGCATCTATGGCCACTCTGTATGTGTTGGTTCAGAGGAATCTCTTCATTCTACCCCTGAGACACATGACAAGTATGAGGGGCCTGAGAGAGAGCCTAGAGATGGAACGGGGGAGGCTTCTGGCTGTACTGCTTCCCCGTGGGTAGAGAATAGCAGGTAGTCTCTCTGGAAGGTCTTAGCTTCTGTTGATTGACATACGCAATACAGTGGGGCGGACCGTGGCCAGGTGGAGCTTGTGGGCAGATGCAACCTCTCCGGCGACGAATAATTCCGCTGCTGCTTTGTACGGTGAAAACCTCCCCCCGCCAAGTGGGATGGGTAGAGAACATTGACCCACACCCGCCAGGGGCCTTTCCTGGGACTAAAGATCCCAACACGGTCTCAACGTCGTCACCCTCTCAGCACACACCTTTCCTGCACACATAATCCTGCCTTTCTCCGTCAGGGCCCTATCCTACCAGGAAAAAAAGCAAGCCGCTCAAAAAGGCCGATGCCAGGGAAATCGAGTGAACACTGCCATTTTCCCCATTTTTGCTGTCTACATGTCCCCGCCTCCGGTGCAAGGCTGCGTATGTGGCCGGGCTCCGAAGGCAAGGCCGAAATCCTGGCAGCCTGGGCCCCAGCAGTCCAATGCTTTATGGACGTGGGGACACGGATGACCTGTTTGCCACATACAGGAGGGATCCTTGGGCCCTTCACTGGCTCGCCATTCAGCTCCACGACGTCCACTACTGGCCCTGGCCTTTGCTTTGGCTGCTGCCCCATTGAACGTGTGCTCCAGAGCCATGTTTCTCCACCCACCACTCTCATTCTGCCACCAGGGGATATGTGAGTGTGGGAGTCACCATTTGTCACTGGCAGCAGTCTCACAAGTCACTAGACTTCCAGGTACCCGCTGACCTAGGCTGCCTTCTGCCCTAGGCAAGGTCCCGAATCCTGCATCCCACAGGCTGACACCTGGGCACTGGCGGACCTTCATTTTTATCAACACAGAGGTCCGAGTGAGGGTCAGCAGGCCAGGTAGGTGAAGTCAAGGCCGGGTGGGCGGGGCTAAGGCATCTTTGCCATTGCCATGGAGACAGTCCCCCCACCGCAAGAGTGGGCGGAGCTTAGGATGGGCCTGGTGACAGGACTCAGCCAATGGCAGAGATCCGGCCCACCAGGCAGATGACACAGGGCCCTCCATTGTGACCTATGACACACCTAGTGGCCACAGGGTTGGAGCACACCCTGGGAAAGGCTACGCAGGCACAAGGGAGGCCCTGGTGCGGACTGCTTCAGGGCAGTGGCAGAGCAGGCCAGGTACCTCTTTCCCACTTTCCTGAGGATATCAGTACGCAAGGCATCCCCACTCAGCAGCTCTTGCCTCTCTCTCTCTCTGGATGTGTTCATTCTCTGAAATCTCCTTCCTTCTCCCCCTGAGTCACTTCACAGCTTGGAGTGCCTGACAGAGTGCCCAGAGACAAAAGAGCAAAGGGCGAAGGCCTCTGGCTCTACTGGTTGCCCATGGGCAGAGAAGTTCTGCTAGTCTATCTGGAAGGTCTAGAGAGTAGGGATTGATTGGGGAGCTACATCACGGGCGGACCTGGCCAGGTGAAGCTTGCTGACGTGTGGCAGCCTCTCCGGAGACTACTAATTCCGCTGCTAACATTCTATGCAAATACCCGGCTGAGTGCCATGGGCAGAAAACATTGACACAGACCTGCCAGAGGCCTATTCTGGGTCTGAAGAGTCCACCCTGCTCTCCAGCAACTCATCCTCTCAGCACACACTTTGCCTGCACGCATGGAAACCGCCTCTCTCCACGAATGCCTTCACCTGCTAGGAAACACACCATGTCACTCAGCCAAAGGAGAGCACAGGCAAAGTCAACCGAAGCCCCCATTTTCAAGATTTGGCCCTCTGCTGCTCCACAGCCTCCGGTGGCACGCTGCATGTGCGTCACTTCTCGGCAGACAAGGCCGAAGTCCGGGCATCCAGGGCCCCAGTCGTCCAGAGTCTACGGATGGCGGCATATGGATCGCCTCTTTGCCTCGTACAGCAGGGAGGCCTGGGCCCTAGACTGGCTCCGCTAGAGCTCCACGACCTCAGCTATTTTCCCTGACCTTCGGCCCATGCCCTCGTGAGTGTGTCATCTCTGGTTACACTTCTCTTCCGACCACACGGAATCCGCCACCTGCGGATACCTGAGCGTGGAAATCAACATCTATCACTGGCTGCAGTGTCACAGGTCCCTAGGTGTCTAGGCTCAGGCTGACCTTGGCTGTCTTCTGCCCAAGAAGGGAGCCTAATCCTTCCAAGGAAATGAGGCCACGTGCTCACTGGCCTTCATCCTTTCTTTCATCCACACAGCGGTCTAGATGAGGGGAAAGAGGCCAGGTAGGCCAGGTGAAGGCTGAGTGCGGGGCCTAAGGCTTCTTTCCCAATCACCATGGAGACAGCCACCGCAAGGCTGGCCGGAACTTCTGACGGGGACGGGTCACAAACACTCAGCCAATAGGAGAGGTCCAGCCTAACCGGCCAGTTCCGCAGAGCCCTCCATTTTACCCATGGACAGACAATGGCCCCTTGCGTCTTTGGCCACAAAATCCAGGGCACCCAGGGAGTAACTTCACACTAGGCAACCCCCGATGTGAACACGTTCCACACACTGGGACAGCAGGCAGGTACCTCTTTTCCACTTACGCTAGGATGTCAGTAGGCAAGGCGCCCTTCCTCAGCATCTATGGCCTCTCTGTATGTGTTGGTTCAGAGGAATCTCTTCATTCTACCCCTGAGACACATGACAAGTATGAGGGGCCTGAGAGAGAGCCTAGAGATGGAACGGGGGAGGCTTCTGGCTGTACTGCTTCCCCGTGGGTAGAGAATAGCAGGTAGTCTCTCTGGAAGGTCTTAGCTTCTGTTGATTGACATACGCAATACAGTGGGGCGGACCGTGGCCAGGTGGAGCTTGTGGGCAGATGCAACCTCTCCGGCGACGAATAATTCCGCTGCTGCTTTGTACGGTGAAAACCTCCCCCCGCCAAGTGGGATGGGTAGAGAACATTGACCCACACCCGCCAGGGGCCTTTCCTGGGACTAAAGATCCCAACACGGTCTCAACGTCGTCACCCTCTCAGCACACACCTTTCCTGCACACATAATCCTGCCTTTCTCCGTCAGGGCCCTATCCTACCAGGAAAAAAAGCAAGCCGCTCAAAAAGGCCGATGCCAGGGAAATCGAGTGAACACTGCCATTTTCCCCATTTTTGCTGTCTACATGTCCCCGCCTCCGGTGCAAGGCTGCGTATGTGGCCGGGCTCCGAAGGCAAGGCCGAAATCCTGGCAGCCTGGGCCCCAGCAGTCCAATGCTTTATGGACGTGGGGACACGGATGACCTGTTTGCCACATACAGGAGGGATCCTTGGGCCCTTCACTGGCTCGCCATTCAGCTCCACGACGTCCACTACTGGCCCTGGCCTTTGCTTTGCCTGCTGCCCCATTGAACGTGTGCTCCAGAGCCATGTTTCTCCACCCACCACTCTCATTCTGCCACCAGGGGATATGTGAGTGTGGGAGTCACCATTTGTCACTGGCAGCAGTCTCACAAGTCACTAGACTTCCAGGTACCCGCTGACCTAGGCTGCCTTCTGCCCTAGGCAAGGTCCCGAATCCTGCATCCCACAGGCTGACACCTGGGCACTGGCGGACATTCATTTTTATCAACACAGAGGTCCGAGTGAGGGTCAGCAGGCCAGGTAGGTGAAGTCAAGGCCGGGTGGGCGGGGCTAAGGCATCTTTGCCATTGCCATGGAGACAGTCCCCCCACCGCAAGAGTGGGCGGAGCTTAGGATGGGCCTGGTGACAGGACTCAGCCAATGGCAGAGATCCGGCCCACCAGGCAGATGACACAGGGCCCTCCATTGTGACCTATGACACACCTAGTGGCCACAGGGTTGGAGCACACCCTGGGAAAGGCTACGCAGGCACAAGGGAGGCCCTGGTGCGGACTGCTTCAGGGCAGTGGCAGAGCAGGCCAGGTACCTCTTTCCCACTTTCCTGAGGATATCAGTACGCAAGGCATCCCCACTCAGCAGCTCTTGCCTCTCTCTCTCTCTGGATGTGTTCATTCTCTGAAATCTCCTTCCTTCTCCCCCTGAGTCACTTCACAGCTTGGAGTGCCTGACAGAGTGCCCAGAGACAAAAGAGCAAAGGGCGAAGGCCTCTGGCTCTACTGGTTGCCCATGGGCAGAGAAGTTCTGCTAGTCTATCTGGAAGGTCTAGAGAGTAGGGATTGATTGGGGAGCTACATCACGGGCGGACCTGGCCAGGTGAAGCTTGCTGACGTGTGGCAGCCTCTCCGGAGACTACTAATTCCGCTGCTAACATTCTATGCAAATACCCGGCTGAGTGCCATGGGCAGAAAACATTGACACAGACCTGCCAGAGGCCTATTCTGGGTCTGAAGAGTCCACCCTGCTCTCCAGCAACTCATCCTCTCAGCACACACTTTGCCTGCACGCATGGAAACCGCCTCTCTCCACGAATGCCTTCACCTGCTAGGAAACACACCATGTCACTCAGCCAAAGGAGAGCACAGGCAAAGTCAACCGAAGCCCCCATTTTCAAGATTTGGCCCTCTGCTGCTCCACAGCCTCCGGTGGCACGCTGCATGTGCGTCACTTCTCGGCAGACAAGGCCGAAGTCCGGGCATCCAGGGCCCCAGTCGTCCAGAGTCTACGGATGGCGGCATATGGATCGCCTCTTTGCCTCGTACAGCAGGGAGGCCTGGGCCCTAGACTGGCTCCGCTAGAGCTCCACGACCTCAGCTATTTTCCCTGACCTTCGGCCCATGCCCTCGTGAGTGTGTCATCTCTGGTTACACTTCTCTTCCGACCACACGGAATCCGCCACCTGCGGATACCTGAGCGTGGAAATCAACATCTATCACTGGCTGCAGTGTCACAGGTCCCTAGGTGTCTAGGCTCAGGCTGACCTTGGCTGTCTTCTGCCCAAGAAGGGAGCCTAATCCTTCCAAGGAAATGAGGCCACGTGCTCACTGGCCTTCATCCTTTCTTTCATCCACACAGCGGTCTAGATGAGGGGAAAGAGGCCAGGTAGGCCAGGTGAAGGCTGAGTGCGGGGCCTAAGGCTTCTTTCCCAATCACCATGGAGACAGCCACCGCAAGGCTGGCCGGAACTTCTGACGGGGACGGGTCACAAACACTCAGCCAATAGGAGAGGTCCAGCCTAACCGGCCAGTTCCGCAGAGCCCTCCATTTTACCCATGGACAGACAACGGCCCCTTGCGTCTTTGGCCACAAAATCCAGGGCACCCAGGGAGTAACTTCACACTAGGCAACCCCCGATGTGAACACGTTCCACACAAGGGGACAGCAGGCAGGTACCTCTTTTCCACTTACGCTAGGATGTCAGTAGGCAAGGCGCCCTTCCTCAGCATCTATGGCCACTCTGTATGTGTTGGTTCAGAGGAATCTCTTCATTCTACCCCTGAGACACATGACAAGTATGAGGGGCCTGAGAGAGAGCCTAGAGATGGAACGGGGGAGGCTTCTGGCTGTACTGCTTCCCCGTGGGTAGAGAATAGCAGGTAGTCTCTCTGGAAGGTCTTAGCTTCTGTTGATTGACATACGCAATACAGTGGGGCGGACCGTGGCCAGGTGGAGCTTGTGGGCAGATGCAACCTCTCCGGCGACGAATAATTCCGCTGCTGCTTTGTACGGTGAAAACCTCCCCCCGCCAAGTGGGATGGGTAGAGAACATTGACCCACACCCGCCAGGGGCCTTTCCTGGGACTAAAGATCCCAACACGGTCTCAACGTCGTCACCCTCTCAGCACACACCTTTCCTGCACACATAATCCTGCCTTTCTCCGTCTGGGCCCTATCCTACCAGGAAAAAAAGCAAGCCACTCAAAAAGGCCGATGCCAGGGAAATCGAGTGAACACTGCCATTTTCCCCATTTTTGCTGTCTACATGTCCCCGCCTCCGGTGCAAGGCTGCGTATGTGGCCGGGCTCCGAAGGCAAGGCCGAAATCCTGGCAGCCTGGGCCCCAGCAGTCCAATGCTTTATGGACGTGGGGACACGGATGACCTGTTTGCCACATACAGGAGGGATCCTTGGGCCCTTCACTGGCTCGCCATTCAGCTCCACGACGTCCACTACTGGCCCTGGCCTTTGCTTTGGCTGCTGCCCCATTGAACGTGTGCTCCAGAGCAATGTTTCTCCACCCACCACTCTCATTCTGCCACCAGGGGATATGTGAGTGTGGGAGTCACCATTTGTCACTGGCAGCAGTCTCACAAGTCACTAGACTTCCAGGTACCCGCTGACCTAGGCTGCCTTCTGCCCTAGGCAAGGTCCCGAATCCTGCATCCCACAGGCTGACACCTGGGCACTGGCGGACCTTCATTTTTATCAACACAGAGGTCCGAGTGAGGGTCAGCAGGCCAGGTAGGTGAAGTCAAGGCCGGGTGGGCGGGGCTAAGGCATCTTTGCCATTGCCATGGAGACAGTCCCCCCACCGCAAGAGTGGGCGGAGCTTAGGATGGGCCTGGTGACAGGACTCAGCCAATGGCAGAGATCCGGCCCACCAGGCAGATGACACAGGGCCCTCCATTGTGACCTATGACACACCTAGTGGCCACAGGGTTGGAGCACACCCTGGGAAAGGCTACGCAGGCACAAGGGAGGCCCTGGTGCGGACTGCTTCAGGGCAGTGGCAGAGCAGGCCAGGTACCTCTTTCCCACTTTCCTGAGGATATCAGTACGCAAGGCATCCCCACTCAGCAGCTCTTGCCTCTCTCTCTCTCTGGATGTGTTCATTCTCTGAAATCTCCTTCCTTCTCCCCCTGAGTCACTTCACAGCTTGGAGTGCCTGACAGAGTGCCCAGAGACAAAAGAGCAAAGGGCGAAGGCCTCTGGCTCTACTGGTTGCCCATGGGCAGAGAAGTTCTGCTAGTCTATCTGGAAGGTCTAGAGAGTAGGGATTGATTGGGGAGCTACATCACGGGCGGACCTGGCCAGGTGAAGCTTGCTGACGTGTGGCAGCCTCTCCGGAGACTACTAATTCCGCTGCTAACATTCTATGCAAATACCCGGCTGAGTGCCATGGGCAGAAAACATTGACACAGACCTGCCAGAGGCCTATTCTGGGTCTGAAGAGTCCACCCTGCTCTCCAGCAACTCATCCTCTCAGCACACACTTTGCCTGCACGCATGGAAACCGCCTCTCTCCACGAATGCCTTCACCTGCTAGGAAACACACCATGTCACTCAGCCAAAGGAGAGCACAGGCAAAGTCAACCGAAGCCCCCATTTTCAAGATTTGGCCTTCTGCTGCTCCACAGCCTCCGGTGGCACGCTGCATGTGCGTCACTTCTCGGCAGACAAGGCCGAAGTCCGGGCATCCAGGGCCCCAGTCGTCCAGAGTCTACGGATGGCGGCATATGGATCGCCTCTTTGCCTCGTACAGCAGGGAGGCCTGGGCCCTAGACTGGCTCCGCTAGAGCTCCACGACCTCCGCTATTTTCCCTGACCTTCGGCCCATGCCCTCGTGAGTGTGTCATCTCTGGTTACACTTCTCTTCCGACCACACGGAATCCGCCACCTGCGGATACCTGAGCGTGGAAATCAACATCTATCACTGGCTGCAGTGTCACAGGTCCCTAGGTGTCTAGGCTCAGGCTGACCTTGGCTGTCTTCTGCCCAAGAAGGGAGCCTAATCCTTCCAAGGAAATGAGGCCACGTGCTCACTGGCCTTCATCCTTTCTTTCATCCACACAGCGGTCTAGATGAGGGGAAAGAGGCCAGGTAGGCCAGGTGAAGGCTGAGTGCGGGGCCTAAGGCTTCTTTCCCAATCACCATGGAGACAGCCACCGCAAGGCTGGCCGGAACTTCTGACGGGGACGGGTCACAAACACTCAGCCAATAGGAGAGGTCCAGCCTAACCGGCCAGTTCCGCAGAGCCCTCCATTTTACCCATGGACAGACAACGGCCCCTTGCGTCTTTGGCCACAAAATCCAGGGCACCCAGGGAGTAACTTCACACTAGGCAACCCCCGATGTGAACACGTTCCACACAAGGGGACAGCAGGCAGGTACCTCTTTTCCACTTACGCTAGGATGTCAGTAGGCAAGGCGCCCTTCCTCAGCATCTATGGCCACTCTGTATGTGTTGGTTCAGAGGAATCTCTTCATTCTACCCCTGAGACACATGACAAGTATGAGGGGCCTGAGAGAGAGCCTAGAGATGGAACGGGGGAGGCTTCTGGCTGTACTGCTTCCCCGTGGGTAGAGAATAGCAGGTAGTCTCTCTGGAAGGTCTTAGCTTCTGTTGATTGACATACGCAATACAGTGGGGCGGACCGTGGCCAGGTGGAGCTTGTGGGCAGATGCAACCTCTCCGGCGACGAATAATTCCGCTGCTGCTTTGTACGGTGAAAACCTCCCCCCGCCAAGTGGGATGGGTAGAGAACATTGACCCACACCCGCCAGGGGCCTTTCCTGGGACTAAAGATCCCAACACGGTCTCAACGTCGTCACCCTCTCAGCACACACCTTTCCTGCACACATAATCCTGCCTTTCTCCGTCTGGGCCCTATCCTACCAGGAAAAAAAGCAAGCCACTCAAAAAGGCCGATGCCAGGGAAATCGAGTGAACACTGCCATTTTCCCCATTTTTGCTGTCTACATGTCCCCGCCTCCGGTGCAAGGCTGCGTATGTGGCCGGGCTCCGAAGGCAAGGCCGAAATCCTGGCAGCCTGGGCCCCAGCAGTCCAATGCTTTATGGACGTGGGGACACGGATGACCTGTTTGCCACATACAGGAGGGATCCTTGGGCCCTTCACTGGCTCGCCATTCAGCTCCACGACGTCCACTACTGGCCCTGGCCTTTGCTTTGGCTGCTGCCCCATTGAACGTGTGCTCCAGAGCAATGTTTCTCCACCCACCACTCTCATTCTGCCACCAGGGGATATGTGAGTGTGGGAGTCACCATTTGTCACTGGCAGCAGTCTCACAAGTCACTAGACTTCCAGGTACCCGCTGACCTAGGCTGCCTTCTGCCCTAGGCAAGGTCCCGAATCCTGCATCCCACAGGCTGACACCTGGGCACTGGCGGACCTTCATTTTTATCAACACAGAGGTCCGAGTGAGGGTCAGCAGGCCAGGTAGGTGAAGTCAAGGCCGGGTGGGCGGGGCTAAGGCATCTTTGCCATTGCCATGGAGACAGTCCCCCCACCGCAAGAGTGGGCGGAGCTTAGGATGGGCCTGGTGACAGGACTCAGCCAATGGCAGAGATCCGGCCCACCAGGCAGATGACACAGGGCCCTCCATTGTGACCTATGACACACCTAGTGGCCACAGGGTTGGAGCACACCCTGGGAAAGGCTACGCAGGCACAAGGGAGGCCCTGGTGCGGACTGCTTCAGGGCAGTGGCAGAGCAGGCCAGGTACCTCTTTCCCACTTTCCTGAGGATATCAGTACGCAAGGCATCCCCACTCAGCAGCTCTTGCCTCTCTCTCTCTCTGGATGTGTTCATTCTCTGAAATCTCCTTCCTTCTCCCCCTGAGTCACTTCACAGCTTGGAGTGCCTGACAGAGTGCCCAGAGACAAAAGAGCAAAGGGCGAAGGCCTCTGGCTCTACTGGTTGCCCATGGGCAGAGAAGTTCTGCTAGTCTATCTGGAAGGTCTAGAGAGTAGGGATTGATTGGGGAGCTACATCACGGGCGGACCTGGCCAGGTGAAGCTTGCTGACGTGTGGCAGCCTCTCCGGAGACTACTAATTCCGCTGCTAACATTCTATGCAAATACCCGGCTGAGTGCCATGGGCAGAAAACATTGACACAGACCTGCCAGAGGCCTATTCTGGGTCTGAAGAGTCCACCCTGCTCTCCAGCAACTCATCCTCTCAGCACACACTTTGCCTGCACGCATGGAAACCGCCTCTCTCCACGAATGCCTTCACCTGCTAGGAAACACACCATGTCACTCAGCCAAAGGAGAGCACAGGCAAAGTCAACCGAAGCCCCCATTTTCAAGATTTGGCCTTCTGCTGCTCCACAGCCTCCGGTGGCACGCTGCATGTGCGTCACTTCTCGGCAGACAAGGCCGAAGTCCGGGCATCCAGGGCCCCAGTCGTCCAGAGTCTACGGATGGCGGCATATGGATCGCCTCTTTGCCTCGTACAGCAGGGAGGCCTGGGCCCTAGACTGGCTCCGCTAGAGCTCCACGACCTCCGCTATTTTCCCTGACCTTCGGCCCATGCCCTCGTGAGTGTGTCATCTCTGGTTACACTTCTCTTCCGACCACACGGAATCCGCCACCTGCGGATACCTGAGCGTGGAAATCAACATCTATCACTGGCTGCAGTGTCACAGGTCCCTAGGTGTCTAGGCTCAGGCTGACCTTGGCTGTCTTCTGCCCAAGAAGGGAGCCTAATCCTTCCAAGGAAATGAGGCCACGTGCTCACTGGCCTTCATCCTTTCTTTCATCCACACAGCGGTCTAGATGAGGGGAAAGAGGCCAGGTAGGCCAGGTGAAGGCTGAGTGCGGGGCCTAAGGCTTCTTTCCCAATCACCATGGAGACAGCCACCGCAAGGCTGGCCGGAACTTCTGACGGGGACGGGTCACAAACACTCAGCCAATAGGAGAGGTCCAGCCTAACCGGCCAGTTCCGCAGAGCCCTCCATTTTACCCATGGACAGACAACGGCCCCTTGCGTCTTTGGCCACAAAATCCAGGGCACCCAGGGAGTAACTTCACACTAGGCAACCCCCGATGTGAACACGTTCCACACAAGGGGACAGCAGGCAGGTACCTCTTTTCCACTTACGCTAGGATGTCAGTAGGCAAGGCGCCCTTCCTCAGCATCTGTGGCCTCTCTGTATGTGTTGGTTCAGAGGAATCTCTTCATTCTACCCCTGAGACACATGACAAGTATGAGGGGCCTGAGAGAGAGCCTAGAGATGGAACGGGGGAGGCTTCTGGCTGTACTGCTTCCCCGTGGGTAGAGAATAGCAGGTAGTCTCTCTGGAAGGTCTTAGCTTCTGTTGATTGACATACGCAATACAGTGGGGCGGACCGTGGCCAGGTGGAGCTTGTGGGCAGATGCAACCTCTCCGGCGACGAATAATTCCGCTGCTGCTTTGTACGGTGAAAACCTCCCCCCGCCAAGTGGGATGGGTAGAGAACATTGACCCACACCCGCCAGGGGCCTTTCCTGGGACTAAAGATCCCAACACGGTCTCAACGTCGTCACCCTCTCAGCACACACCTTTCCTGCACACATAATCCTGCCTTTCTCCGTCAGGGCCCTATCCTACCAGGAAAAAAAGCAAGCCGCTCAAAAAGGCCGATGCCAGGGAAATCGAGGAAACACTGCCATTTTCCCCATTTTTGCTGTCTACATGTCCCCGCCTCCGGTGCAAGGCTGCCTATGTGGCCGGGCTCCGAAGGCGAGGCCGAAATCCTGGCAGCCTGGGCCCCAGCAGTCCAATGCTTTATGGACGTGGGGACACGGATGACCTGTTTTCCACATACAGGAGGGATCCTTGGGCCCTTCACTGGCTCGCCATTCAGCTCCACGACGTCCACTACTGGCCCTGGCCTTTGCTTTGGCTGCTGCCCCATTGAACGTGTGCTCCGGAGCCATGTTTCTCCACCCACCACTCTCATTCTGCCACCAGGGGATATGTGAGTGTGGGAGTCACCATTTGTCACTGGCAGCAGTCTCACAAGTCACTAGACTTCCAGGTACCCGCTGACCTAGGCTGCCTTCTGCCCTAGGCAAGGTCCCGAATCCTGCATCCCACAGGCTGACACCTGGGCACTGGCGGACCTTCATTTTTATCAACACAGAGGTCCGAGTGAGGGTCAGCAGGCCAGGTAGGTGAAGTCAAGGCCGGGTGGGCAGGGCTAAGGCATCTTTGCCATTGCCATGGAGACAGTCCCCCCACCGCAAGAGTGGGCGGAGCTTAGGATGGGCCTGGTGACAGGACTCAGCCAATGGCAGAGATCCGGCCCACCAGGCAGATGACACAGGGGCCTCCATTGTGACCTATGACACCTAGTGGCCACAGGGTTGGAGCACACCCTGGGAAAGGCTACGCAGGCACAAGGGAGGCCCTGGTGCGGACTGCTTCAGGGCAGTGGCAGAGCAGGCCAGGTACCTCTTTCCCACTTTCCTGAGGATATCAGTACGCAAGGCATCCCCACTCAGCAGCTCTTGCCTCTCTCTCTCTCTGGATGTGTTCATTCTCTGAAATCTCCTTCCTTCTCCCCCTGAGTCACTTCACAGCTTGGAGTGCCTGACAGAGTGCCCAGAGACAAAAGAGCAAAGGGCGAAGGCCTCTGGCTCTACTGGTTGCCCATGGGCAGAGAAGTTCTGCTAGTCTATCTGGAAGGTCTAGAGAGTAGGGATTGATTGGGGAGCTACATCACGGGCGGACCTGGCCAGGTGAAGCTTGCTGACGTGTGGCAGCCTCTCCGGAGACTACTAATTCCGCTGCTAACATTCTATGCAAATACCCGGCTGAGTGCCATGGGCAGAAAACATTGACACATACCTGCCAGAGGCCTATTCTGGGTCTGAAGAGTCCACCCTGCTCTCCAGCAACTCATCCTCTCAGCACACTCTTTGCCTGCACTCATGGAAACCACCTCTCTCCACGAATGCCTTCACCTGCTAGGAAACACACCATGTCACTCAGCCAAAGGAGAGCACAGGCAAAGTCAACCGAAGCCCCCATTTTCAAGATTTGGCCTCCTGCTGCTCCACAGCCTCCGGCGGCACACTGCATGTGCGTTACTTCTCGGCAGACAAGGCCGAAGTCCGGGCATCCAGGGCCCCAGTCGTCCAGAGTCTACGGATGGCGGCATATGGATCGCCTCTTTGCCTCGTACAGCAGGGAGGCCTGGGCCCTAGACTGGCTCCGCTAGAGCTCCACGACCTCAGCTATTTTCCCTGACCTTCGGCCCATGCCCTCGTGAGTGTGTCATCTCTAATTACACTTCTCTTCCGACCACACGGAATCCGCCACCTGCGGATACCTGAGCGTGGAAATCAACATCTATCACTGGCTGCAGTGTCACAGGTCCCTAGGTGTCTAGGCTCAGGCTGACCTTGGCTGTCTTCTGCCCAAGAAGGGAGCCTAATCCTTCCAAGGAAATGAGGCCACGTGCTCACTGGCCTTCATCCTTTCTTTCATCCACACAGCGGTCTAGCTGAGGGGAAAGAGGCCAGGTAGGCCAGGTGAAGGCTGAGTGCGGGGCCTAAGGCTTCTTTCCCAATCACCATGGAGACAGCCACCGCAAGGCTGGCCGGAACTTCTGACGGGGACGGGTCACAAACACTCAGCCAATAGGAGAGGTCCAGCCTAACCGGCCAGTTCCGCAGAGCCCTCCATTTTACCCATGGACAGACAACGGCCCCTTGCGTCTTTGGCCACAAAATCCAGGGCACCCAGGGAGTAACTTCACACTAGGCAACCCCCGATGTGAACACGTTCCACACAAGGGGACAGCAGGCAGGTACCTCTTTTCCACTTACGCTAGGATGTCAGTAGGCAAGGCGCCCTTCCTCAGCATCTATGGCCACTCTGTATGTGTTGGTTCAGAGGAATCTCTTCATTCTACCCCTGAGACACATGACAAGTATGAGGGGCCTGAGAGAGAGCCTAGAGATGGAACGGGGGAGGCTTCTGGCTGTACTGCTTCCCCGTGGGTAGAGAATAGCAGGTAGTCTCTCTGGAAGGTCTTAGCTTCTGTTGATTGACATACGCAATACAGTGGGGCGGACCGTGGCCAGGTGGAGCTTGTGGGCAGATGCAACCTCTCCGGCGACGAATAATTCCGCTGCTGCTTTGTACGGTGAAAACCTCCCCCCGCCAAGTGGGATGGGTAGAGAACATTGACCCACACCCGCCAGGGGCCTTTCCTGGGACTAAAGATCCCAACACGGTCTCAACGTCGTCACCCTCTCAGCACACACCTTTCCTGCACACATAATCCTGCCTTTCTCCGTCTGGGCCCTATCCTATCAGGAAAAAAAGCAAGCCGCTCAAAAAGGCCGATGCCAGGGAAATCGAGGAAACACTGCCATTTTCCCCATTTTTGCTGTCTACATGTCCCCGCCTCCGGTGCAAGGCTGCCTATGTGGCCGGGCTCCGAAGGCGAGGCCGAAATCCTGGCAGCCTGGGCCCCAGCAGTCCAATGCTTTATGGACGTGGGGACACGGATGACCTGTTTGCCACATACAGGAGGGATCCTTGGGCCCTTTACTACCTCGCCATTCAGCTCCACGACGTCCACTACTGGCCCTGGCCTTTGCTTTGGCTGCTGCCCCATTGAACGTGTGCTCCGGAGCCATGTTTCTCCACTCACCACTCTCATTCTGCCACCAGGGGCTATGTGAGTGTGGGAGTCACCATTTGTCACTGGTAGCAGTCTCACAACTCAATAGACTTCCAGGTACCCGCTGACCTAGGCTGCCTTCTGCCCTAGGCAAGGTCCCGAATTCTGCATCCCACAGGCTGACACCTGGGCACTGGCGGACATTCATTTTTATCAACACAGAGGTCCGAGTGAGGGTCAGCAGCCCAGGTAGGTGAAGTCAAGGCCGGGTGGGCGGGGCTGAGGCGTCTTTGCCATTCCCATGGAGACAGTCCCCCCACCGCAAGAGTGGGCGGAGCTTAGGATGGGCCTGGTGACAGGACTCAGCCAATGGCAGAGATCCGGCCCACCAGGCAGATGACACAGGGGCCTCCATTGTGACCTATGACACCTAGTGGCCACAGGGTTGGAGCACACCCTGGGAAAGGCTACGCAGGCACAAGGGAGGCCCTGGTGCGGACTGCTTCGGGGCAGTGGCAGAGCAGGCCAGGTACCTCTTTCCCACTTTCCTGAGGATATCAGTACGCAAGGCATCCCCACTCACCAGCTCTTGCCTCTCTCTCTCTCTCTGGATGTGTTTATTCTCTGAAATCTCTTTCCTTCTCCCCCTGAGTCACTTCACAGCTTGGAGTGTCTGACAGAGTGCCCAGGGACGAAAGAGCAAAGGGGGAAGGCCTCTGGCTCTACTGGTTGCCCATGGGCAGAGAAGTTCTGCTAGTCTATCTGGAAGGTCTAGAGAGTAGGGATTGATTGGGGAGCTACATCACGGGCGGACCTGGCCAGGTGAAGCTTGCTGACGTGTGGCAGCCTCTCCGGAGACTACTAATTCCGCTGCTAACATTCTATGCAAATACCCGGCTGAGTGCCATGGGCAGAAAACATTGACACATACCTGCCAGAGGCCTATTCTGGGTCTGAAGAGTCCACCCTGCTCTCCAGCAACTCATCCTCTCAGCACACACTTTGCCTGCACTCATGGAAACCGCCTCTCTCCACGAATGCCTTCACCTGCTAGGAAACACACCATGTCACTCAGCCAAAGGAGAGCACAAGCAAAGTCAACCGAAGCCCCCATTTTCAAGATTTGGCCTTCTGCTGCTCCACAGCCTCCGGTGGCACACTGCATGTGCGTCACTTCTCGGCAGACAAGGCCGAAGTCCGGGCATCCAGGGCCCCAGTCGTCCAGAGTCTACGGATGGCGGCATATGGATCGCCTCTTTGCCTCGTACAGCAGGGAGGCCTGGGCCCTAGACTGGCTCCGCTAGAGCTCCACGACCTCAGCTATTTTCCCTGACCTTCGGCCCATGCCCTCGTGAGTGTGTCATCTCTGGTTACACTTCTCTTCCGACCACACGGAATCCGCCACCTGCGGATACCTGAGCGTGGAAATCAACATCTATCACTGGCTGCAGTGTCACAGGTCCCTAGGTGTCTAGGCTCAGGCTGACCTTGGCTGTCTTCTGCCCAAGAAGGGAGCCTAATCCTTCCAAGGAAATGAGGCCACGTGCTCACTGGCCTTCATCCTTTCTTTCATCCACACAGCGGTCTAGATGAGGGGAAAGAGGCCAGGTAGGCCAGGTGAAGGCTGAGTGCGGGGCCTAAGGCTTCTTTCCCAATCACCATGGAGACAGCCACCGCAAGGCTGGCCGGAACTTCTGACGGGGACGGGTCACAAACACTCAGCCAATAGGAGAGGTCCAGCCTAACCGGCCAGTTCCGCAGAGCCCTCCATTTTACCCATGGACAGACAACGGCCCCTTGCGTCTTTGGCCACAAAATCCAGGGCACCCAGGGAGTAACTTCACACTAGGCAACCCCCGATGTGAACACGTTCCACACACTGGGACAGCAGGCAGGTACCTCTTTTCCACTTACGCTAGGATGTCAGTAGGCAAGGCGCCCTTCCTCAGCATCTATGGCCTCTCTGTATGTGTTGGTTCAGAGGAATCTCTTCATTCTACCCCTGAGACACATGACAAGTATGAGGGGCCTGAGAGAGAGCCTAGAGATGGAACGGGGGAGGCTTCTGGCTGTACTGCTTCCCCGCGGGTAGAGAATAGCAGGTAGTCTCTCTGGAAGGTCTTAGCTTCTGTTGATTGACATACGCAATACAGTGGGGCGGACCGTGGCCAGGTGGAGCTTGTGGGCAGATGCAACCTCTCCGGCGACGAATAATTCCGCTGCTGCTTTGTACGGTGAAAACCTCCCCCCGCCAAGTGGGATGGGTAGAGAACATTGACCCACACCCGCCAGGGGCCTTTCCTGGGACTAAAGATCCCAACACGGTCTCAACGTCGTCACCCTCTCAGCACACACCTTTCCTGCACACATAATCCTGCCTTTCTCCGTCAGGGCCCTATCCTACCAGGAAAAAAAGCAAGCCGCTCAAAAAGGCCGATGCCAGGGAAATCGAGGAAACACTGCCATTTTCCCCATTTTTGCTGTCTACATGTCCCCGCCTCCGGTGCAAGGCTGCTTATGTGGCCGGGCTCCGAAGGCGAGGCCGAAATCCTGGCAGCCTGGGCCCCAGCAGTCCAATGCTTTATGGACGTGGGGACACGGATGACCTGTTTGCCACATACAGGAGGGTTCCCTGGGCCCTTCACTGGCTCGCCATTCAGCTCCACGACGTCCACTACTGGCCCTGGCCTTTGCTTTGGCTGCTGCCCCATTGAACGTGTGCTCCGGAGCCATCTTTCTCCACCCACCACTCTCATTCTGCCACCAGGGGATATGTGAGTGTGGGAGTCACCATTTGTCACTGGCAGCAGTCTCACAAGTCACTAGACTTCCAGGTACCCGCTGACCTAGGCTGCCTTCTGCCCTAGGCAAGGTCCCGAATCCTGCATCCCACAGGCTGACACCTGGGCACTGGCGGACCTTCATTTTTATCAACACAGAGGTCCGAGTGAGGGTCAGCAGGCCAGGTAGGTGAAGTCAAGGCCGGGTGGGCGGGGCTAAGGCATCTTTGCCATTGCCATGGAGACAGTCCCCCCACCGCAAGAGTGGGCGGAGCTTAGGATGGGCCTGGTGACAGGACTCAGCCAATGGCAGAGATCCGGCCCACCAGGCAGATGACACAGGGCCCTCCATTGTGACCTATGACACACCTAGTGGCCACAGGGTTGGAGCACACCCTGGGAAAGGCTACGCAGGCACAAGGGAGGCCCTGGTGCGGACTGCTTCAGGGCAGTGGCAGAGCAGGCCAGATACCTCTTTCCCACTTTCCTGAGGATATCAGTACGCAAGGCATCCCCACGCAGCAGCTCTTGCCTCTCTCTCTCTCTGGATGTGTTCATTCTCTGAAATCTCCTTCCTCCTCCCCCTGAGTCACTTCACAGCTTGGAGTGCCTGACAGAGTGCCCAGAGACAAAAGAGCAAAGGGGGAAGGCCTCTGGCTCTACTGGTTGCCCATGGGCAGAGAAGTTCTGCTAGTCTATCTGGAAGGTCTAGAGAGTAGGGATTGATTGGGGAGCTACATCACGGGCGGACCTGGCCAGGTGAAGCTTGCTGACTTGTGGCAGCCTCTCCGGAGACTACTAATTCCGCTGCTAACATTCTATGCAAATACCCGGCTGAGTGCCATGGGCAGAAAACATTGACACAGACCTGCCAGAGGCCTATTCTGGGTCTGAAGAGTCCACCCTGCTCTCCAGCAACTCATCCTCTCAGCACACACTTTGCCTGCACGCATGGAAACCGCCTCTCTCCACGAATGCCTTCACCTGCTAGGAAACACACCATGTCACTCAGCCAAAGGAGAGCACAGGCAAAGTCAACCGAAGCCCCCATTTTCAAGATTTGGCCTTCTGCTGCTCCACAGCCTCCGGTGGCACGCTGCATGTGCGTCACTTCTCGGCAGACAAGGCCGAAGTCCGGGCATCCAGGGCCCCAGTCGTCCAGAGTCTACGGATGGCGGCATATGGATCGCCTCTTTGCCTCGTACAGCAGGGAGGCCTGGGCCCTAGACTGGCTCCGCTAGAGCTCCACGACCTCCGCTATTTTCCCTGACCTTCGGCCCATGCCCTCGTGAGTGTGTCATCTCTGGTTACACTTCTCTTCCGACCACACGGAATCCGCCACCTGCGGATACCTGAGCGTGGAAATCAACATCTATCACTGGCTGCAGTGTCACAGGTCCCTAGGTGTCTAGGCTCAGGCTGACCTTGGCTGTCTTCTGCCCAAGAAGGGAGCCTAATCCTTCCAAGGAAATGAGGCCACGTGCTCACTGGCCTTCATCCTTTCTTTCATCCACACAGCGGTCTAGATGAGGGGAAAGAGGCCAGGTAGGCCAGGTGAAGGCTGAGTGCGGGGCCTAAGGCTTCTTTCCCAATCACCATGGAGACAGCCACCGCAAGGCTGGCCGGAACTTCTGACGGGGACGGGTCACAAACACTCAGCCAATAGGAGAGGTCCAGCCTAACCGGCCAGTTCCGCAGAGCCCTCCATTTTACCCATGGACAGACAACGGCCCCTTGCGTCTTTGGCCACAAAATCCAGGGCACCCAGGGAGTAACTTCACACTAGGCAACCCCCGATGTGAACACGTTCCACACAAGGGGACAGCAGGCAGGTACCTCTTTTCCACTTACGCTAGGATGTCAGTAGGCAAGGCGCCCTTCCTCAGCATCTATGGCCTCTCTGTATGTGTTGGTTCAGAGGAATCTCTTCATTCTACCCCTGAGACACATGACAAGTATGAGGGGCCTGAGAGAGAGCCTAGAGATGGAACGGGGGAGGCTTCTGGCTGTACTGCTTCCCCGCGGGTAGAGAATAGCAGGTAGTCTCTCTGGAAGGTCTTAGCTTCTGTTGATTGACATACGCAATACAGTGGGGCGGACCGTGGCCAGGTGGAGCTTGTGGGCAGATGCAACCTCTCCGGCGACGAATAATTCCGCTGCTGCTTTGTACGGTGAAAACCTCCCCCCGCCAAGTGGGATGGGTAGAGAACATTGACCCACACCCGCCAGGGGCCTTTCCTGGGACTAAAGATCCCAACACGGTCTCAACGTCGTCACCCTCTCAGCACACACCTTTCCTGCACACATAATCCTGCCTTTCTCCGTCAGGGCCCTATCCTACCAGGAAAAAAAGCAAGCCGCTCAAAAAGGCCGATGCCAGGGAAATCGAGGAAACACTGCCATTTTCCCCATTTTTGCTGTCTACATGTCCCCGCCTCCGGTGCAAGGCTGCTTATGTGGCCGGGCTCCGAAGGCGAGGCCGAAATCCTGGCAGCCTGGGCCCCAGCAGTCCAATGCTTTATGGACGTGGGGACACGGATGACCTGTTTGCCACATACAGGAGGGTTCCCTGGGCCCTTCACTGGCTCGCCATTCAGCTCCACGACGTCCACTACTGGCCCTGGCCTTTGCTTTGGCTGCTGCCCCATTGAACGTGTGCTCCGGAGCCATCTTTCTCCACCCACCACTCTCATTCTGCCACCAGGGGATATGTGAGTGTGGGAGTCACCATTTGTCACTGGCAGCAGTCTCACAAGTCACTAGACTTCCAGGTACCCGCTGACCTAGGCTGCCTTCTGCCCTAGGCAAGGTCCCGAATCCTGCATCCCACAGGCTGACACCTGGGCACTGGCGGACCTTCATTTTTATCAACACAGAGGTCCGAGTGAGGGTCAGCAGGCCAGGTAGGTGAAGTCAAGGCCGGGTGGGCGGGGCTAAGGCATCTTTGCCATTGCCATGGAGACAGTCCCCCCACCGCAAGAGTGGGCGGAGCTTAGGATGGGCCTGGTGACAGGACTCAGCCAATGGCAGAGATCCGGCCCACCAGGCAGATGACACAGGGGCCTCCATTGTGACCTATGACACCTAGTGGCCACAGGGTTGGAGCACACCCTGGGAAAGGCTACGCAGGCACAAGGGAGGCCCTGGTGCGGACTGCTTCAGGGCAGTGGCAGAGCAGGCCAGGTACCTCTTTCCCACTTTCCTGAGGATATCAGTACGCAAGGCATCCCCACTCAGCAGCTCTTGCCTCTCTCTCTCTCTGGATGTGTTCATTCTCTGAAATCTCCTTCCTTCTCCCCCTGAGTCACTTCACAGCTTGGAGTGCCTGACAGAGTGCCCAGAGACAAAAGAGCAAAGGGCGAAGGCCTCTGGCTCTACTGGTTGCCCATGGGCAGAGAAGTTCTGCTAGTCTATCTGGAAGGTCTAGAGAGTAGGGATTGATTGGGGAGCTACATCACGGGCGGACCTGGCCAGGTGAAGCTTGCTGACGTGTGGCAGCCTCTCCGGAGACTACTAATTCCGCTGCTAACATTCTATGCAAATACCCGGCTGAGTGCCATGGGCAGAAAACATTGACACATACCTGCCAGAGGCCTATTCTGGGTCTGAAGAGTCCACCCTGCTCTCCAGCAACTCATCCTCTCAGCACACTCTTTGCCTGCACTCATGGAAACCACCTCTCTCCACGAATGCCTTCACCTGCTAGGAAACACACCATGTCACTCAGCCAAAGGAGAGCACAGGCAAAGTCAACCGAAGCCCCCATTTTCAAGATTTGGCCTCCTGCTGCTCCACAGCCTCCGGCGGCACACTGCATGTGCGTTACTTCTCGGCAGACAAGGCCGAAGTCCGGGCATCCAGGGCCCCAGTCGTCCAGAGTCTACGGATGGCGGCATATGGATCGCCTCTTTGCCTCGTACAGCAGGGAGGCCTGGGCCCTAGACTGGCTCCGCTAGAGCTCCACGACCTCAGCTATTTTCCCTGACCTTCGGCCCATGCCCTCGTGAGTGTGTCATCTCTAATTACACTTCTCTTCCGACCACACGGAATCCGCCACCTGCGGATACCTGAGCGTGGAAATCAACATCTATCACTGGCTGCAGTGTCACAGGTCCCTAGGTGTCTAGGCTCAGGCTGACCTTGGCTGTCTTCTGCCCAAGAAGGGAGCCTAATCCTTCCAAGGAAATGAGGCCACGTGCTCACTGGCCTTCATCCTTTCTTTCATCCACACAGCGGTCTAGATGAGGGGAAAGAGGCCAGGTAGGCCAGGTGAAGGCTGAGTGCGGGGCCTAAGGCTTCTTTCCCAATCACCATGGAGACAGCCACCGCAAGGCTGGCCGGAACTTCTGACGGGGACGGGTCACAAACACTCAGCCAATAGGAGAGGTCCAGCCTAACCGGCCAGTTCCGCAGAGCCCTCCATTTTACCCATGGACAGACAACGGCCCCTTGCGTCTTTGGCCACAAAATCCAGGGCACCCAGGGAGTAACTTCACACTAGGCAACCCCCGATGTGAACACGTTCCACACAAGGGGACAGCAGGCAGGTACCTCTTTTCCACTTACGCTAGGATGTCAGTAGGCAAGGCGCCCTTCCTCAGCATCTATGGCCACTCTGTATGTGTTGGTTCAGAGGAATCTCTTCATTCTACCCCTGAGACACATGACAAGTATGAGGGGCCTGAGAGAGAGCCTAGAGATGGAACGGGGGAGGCTTCTGGCTGTACTGCTTCCCCGTGGGTAGAGAATAGCAGGTAGTCTCTCTGGAAGGTCTTAGCTTCTGTTGATTGACATACGCAATACAGTGGGGCGGACCGTGGCCAGGTGGAGCTTGTGGGCAGATGCAACCTCTCCGGCGACGAATAATTCCGCTGCTGCTTTGTACGGTGAAAACCTCCCCCCGCCAAGTGGGATGGGTAGAGAACATTGACCCACACCCGCCAGGGGCCTTTCCTGGGACTAAAGATCCCAACACGGTCTCAACGTCGTCACCCTCTCAGCACACACCTTTCCTGCACACATAATCCTGCCTTTCTCCGTCTGGGCCCTATCCTATCAGGAAAAAAAGCAAGCCGCTCAAAAAGGCCGATGCCAGGGAAATCGAGGAAACACTGCCATTTTCCCCATTTTTGCTGTCTACATGTCCCCGCCTCCGGTGCAAGGCTGCCTATGTGGCCGGGCTCCGAAGGCGAGGCCGAAATCCTGGCAGCCTGGGCCCCAGCAGTCCAATGCTTTATGGACGTGGGGACACGGATGACCTGTTTGCCACATACAGGAGGGATCCTTGGGCCCTTTACTACCTCGCCATTCAGCTCCACGACGTCCACTACTGGCCCTGGCCTTTGCTTTGGCTGCTGCCCCATTGAACGTGTGCTCCGGAGCCATGTTTCTCCACTCACCACTCTCATTCTGCCACCAGGGGCTATGTGAGTGTGGGAGTCACCATTTGTCACTGGCAGCAGTCTCACAACTCAATAGACTTCCAGGTACCCGCTGACCTAGGCTGCCTTCTGCCCTAGGCAAGGTCCCGAATTCTGCATCCCACAGGCTGACACCTGGGCACTGGCGGACATTCATTTTTATCAACACAGAGGTCCGAGTGAGGGTCAGCAGCCCAGGTAGGTGAAGTCAAGGCCGGGTGGGCGGGGCTGAGGCGTCTTTGCCATTCCCATGGAGACAGTCCCCCCACCGCAAGAGTGGGCGGAGCTTAGGATGGGCCTGGTGACAGGACTCAGCCAATGGCAGAGATCCGGCCCACCAGGCAGATGACACAGGGGCCTCCATTGTGACCTATGACACCTAGTGGCCACAGGGTTGGAGCACACCCTGGGAAAGGCTACGCAGGCACAAGGGAGGCCCTGGTGCGGACTGCTTCAGGGCAGTGGCAGAGCAGGCCAGGTACCTCTTTCCCACTTTCCTGAGGATATCAGTACGCAAGGCATCCCCACTCAGCAGCTCTTGCCTCTCTCTCTCTCTGGATGTGTTCATTCTCTGAAATCTCCTTCCTTCTCCCCCTGAGTCACTTCACAGCTTGGAGTGCCTGACAGAGTGCCCAGAGACAAAAGAGCAAAGGGCGAAGGCCTCTGGCTCTACTGGTTGCCCATGGGCAGAGAAGTTCTGCTAGTCTATCTGGAAGGTCTAGAGAGTAGGGATTGATTGGGGAGCTACATCACGGGCGGACCTGGCCAGGTGAAGCTTGCTGACGTGTGGCAGCCTCTCCGGAGACTACTAATTCCGCTGCTAACATTCTATGCAAATACCCGGCTGAGTGCCATGGGCAGAAAACATTGACACATACCTGCCAGAGGCCTATTCTGGGTCTGAAGAGTCCACCCTGCTCTCCAGCAACTCATCCTCTCAGCACACTCTTTGCCTGCACTCATGGAAACCACCTCTCTCCACGAATGCCTTCACCTGCTAGGAAACACACCATGTCACTCAGCCAAAGGAGAGCACAGGCAAAGTCAACCGAAGCCCCCATTTTCAAGATTTGGCCTCCTGCTGCTCCACAGCCTCCGGCGGCACACTGCATGTGCGTTACTTCTCGGCAGACAAGGCCGAAGTCCGGGCATCCAGGGCCCCAGTCGTCCAGAGTCTACGGATGGCGGCATATGGATCGCCTCTTTGCCTCGTACAGCAGGGAGGCCTGGGCCCTAGACTGGCTCCGCTAGAGCTCCACGACCTCAGCTATTTTCCCTGACCTTCGGCCCATGCCCTCGTGAGTGTGTCATCTCTAATTACACTTCTCTTCCGACCACACGGAATCCGCCACCTGCGGATACCTGAGCGTGGAAATCAACATCTATCACTGGCTGCAGTGTCACAGGTCCCTAGGTGTCTAGGCTCAGGCTGACCTTGGCTGTCTTCTGCCCAAGAAGGGAGCCTAATCCTTCCAAGGAAATGAGGCCACGTGCTCACTGGCCTTCATCCTTTCTTTCATCCACACAGCGGTCTAGATGAGGGGAAAGAGGCCAGGTAGGCCAGGTGAAGGCTGAGTGCGGGGCCTAAGGCTTCTTTCCCAATCACCATGGAGACAGCCACCGCAAGGCTGGCCGGAACTTCTGACGGGGACGGGTCACAAACACTCAGCCAATAGGAGAGGTCCAGCCTAACCGGCCAGTTCCGCAGAGCCCTCCATTTTACCCATGGACAGACAACGGCCCCTTGCGTCTTTGGCCACAAAATCCAGGGCACCCAGGGAGTAACTTCACACTAGGCAACCCCCGATGTGAACACGTTCCACACAAGGGGACAGCAGGCAGGTACCTCTTTTCCACTTACGCTAGGATGTCAGTAGGCAAGGCGCCCTTCCTCAGCATCTATGGCCACTCTGTATGTGTTGGTTCAGAGGAATCTCTTCATTCTACCCCTGAGACACATGACAAGTATGAGGGGCCTGAGAGAGAGCCTAGAGATGGAACGGGGGAGGCTTCTGGCTGTACTGCTTCCCCGTGGGTAGAGAATAGCAGGTAGTCTCTCTGGAAGGTCTTAGCTTCTGTTGATTGACATACGCAATACAGTGGGGCGGACCGTGGCCAGGTGGAGCTTGTGGGCAGATGCAACCTCTCCGGCGACGAATAATTCCGCTGCTGCTTTGTACGGTGAAAACCTCCCCCCGCCAAGTGGGATGGGTAGAGAACATTGACCCACACCCGCCAGGGGCCTTTCCTGGGACTAAAGATCCCAACACGGTCTCAACGTCGTCACCCTCTCAGCACACACCTTTCCTGCACACATAATCCTGCCTTTCTCCGTCTGGGCCCTATCCTATCAGGAAAAAAAGCAAGCCGCTCAAAAAGGCCGATGCCAGGGAAATCGAGGAAACACTGCCATTTTCCCCATTTTTGCTGTCTACATGTCCCCGCCTCCGGTGCAAGGCTGCCTATGTGGCCGGGCTCCGAAGGCGAGGCCGAAATCCTGGCAGCCTGGGCCCCAGCAGTCCAATGCTTTATGGACGTGGGGACACGGATGACCTGTTTGCCACATACAGGAGGGATCCTTGGGCCCTTTACTACCTCGCCATTCAGCTCCACGACGTCCACTACTGGCCCTGGCCTTTGCTTTGGCTGCTGCCCCATTGAACGTGTGCTCCGGAGCCATGTTTCTCCACTCACCACTCTCATTCTGCCACCAGGGGCTATGTGAGTGTGGGAGTCACCATTTGTCACTGGCAGCAGTCTCACAACTCAATAGACTTCCAGGTACCCGCTGACCTAGGCTGCCTTCTGCCCTAGGCAAGGTCCCGAATTCTGCATCCCACAGGCTGACACCTGGGCACTGGCGGACATTCATTTTTATCAACACAGAGGTCCGAGTGAGGGTCAGCAGCCCAGGTAGGTGAAGTCAAGGCCGGGTGGGCGGGGCTGAGGCGTCTTTGCCATTCCCATGGAGACAGTCCCCCCACCGCAAGAGTGGGCGGAGCTTAGGATGGGCCTGGTGACAGGACTCAGCCAATGGCAGAGATCCGGCCCACCAGGCAGATGACACAGGGGCCTCCATTGTGACCTATGACACCTAGTGGCCACAGGGTTGGAGCACACCCTGGGAAAGGCTACGCAGGCACAAGGGAGGCCCTGGTGCGGACTGCTTCGGGGCAGTGGCAGAGCAGGCCAGGTACCTCTTTCCCACTTTCCTGAGGATATCAGTACGCAAGGCATCCCCACTCACCAGCTCTTGCCTCTCTCTCTCTCTCTGGATGTGTTTATTCTCTGAAATCTCTTTCCTTCTCCCCCTGAGTCACTTCACAGCTTGGAGTGTCTGACAGAGTGCCCAGGGACGAAAGAGCAAAGGGGGAAGGCCTCTGGCTCTACTGGTTGCCCATGGGCAGAGAAGTTCTGCTAGTCTATCTGGAAGGTCTAGAGAGTAGGGATTGATTGGGGAGCTACATCACGGGCGGACCTGGCCAGGTGAAGCTTGCTGACGTGTGGCAGCCTCTCCGGAGACTACTAATTCCGCTGCTAACATTCTATGCAAATACCCGGCTGAGTGCCATGGGCAGAAAACATTGACACATACCTGCCAGAGGCCTATTCTGGGTCTGAAGAGTCCACCCTGCTCTCCAGCAACTCATCCTCTCAGCACACACTTTGCCTGCACTCATGGAAACCGCCTCTCTCCACGAATGCCTTCACCTGCTAGGAAACACACCATGTCACTCAGCCAAAGGAGAGCACAAGCAAAGTCAACCGAAGCCCCCATTTTCAAGATTTGGCCTTCTGCTGCTCCACAGCCTCCGGTGGCACACTGCATGTGCGTCACTTCTCGGCAGACAAGGCCGAAGTCCGGGCATCCAGGGCCCCAGTCGTCCAGAGTCTACGGATGGCGGCATATGGATCGCCTCTTTGCCTCGTACAGCAGGGAGGCCTGGGCCCTAGACTGGCTCCGCTAGAGCTCCACGACCTCAGCTATTTTCCCTGACCTTCGGCCCATGCCCTCGTGAGTGTGTCATCTCTAATTACACTTCTCTTCCGACCACACGGAATCCGCCACCTGCGGATACCTGAGCGTGGAAATCAACATCTATCACTGGCTGCAGTGTCACAGGTCCCTAGGTGTCTAGGCTCAGGCTGACCTTGGCTGTCTTCTGCCCAAGAAGGGAGCCTAATCCTTCCAAGGAAATGAGGCCACGTGCTCACTGGCCTTCATCCTTTCTTTCATCCACACAGCGGTCTAGATGAGGGGAAAGAGGCCAGGTAGGCCAGGTGAAGGCTGAGTGCGGGGCCTAAGGCTTCTTTCCCAATCACCATGGAGACAGCCACCGCAAGGCTGGCCGGAACTTCTGACGGGGACGGGTCACAAACACTCAGCCAATAGGAGAGGTCCAGCCTAACCGGCCAGTTCCGCAGAGCCCTCCATTTTACCCATGGACAGACAACGGCCCCTTGCGTCTTTGGCCACAAAATCCAGGGCACCCAGGGAGTAACTTCACACTAGGCAACCCCCGATGTGAACACGTTCCACACACGGGGACAGCAGGCAGGTACCTCTTTTCCACTTACGCTAGGATGTCAGTAGGCAAGGCGCCCTTCCTCAGCATCTATGGCCTCTCTGTATGTGTTGGTTCAGAGGAATCTCTTCATTCTACCCCTGAGACACATGACAAGTATGAGGGGCCTGAGAGAGAGCCTAGAGATGGAACGGGGGAGGCTTCTGGCTGTACTGCTTCCCCGCGGGTAGAGAATAGCAGGTAGTCTCTCTGGAAGGTCTTAGCTTCTGTTGATTGACATACGCAATACAGTGGGGCGGACCGTGGCCAGGTGGAGCTTGTGGGCAGATGCAACCTCTCCGGCGACGAATAATTCCGCTGCTGCTTTGTACGGTGAAAACCTCCCCCCGCCAAGTGGGATGGGTAGAGAACATTGACCCACACCCGCCAGGGGCCTTTCCTGGGACTAAAGATCCCAACACGGTCTCAACGTCGTCACCCTCTCAGCACACACCTTTCCTGCACACATAATCCTGCCTTTCTCCGTCAGGGCCCTATCCTACCAGGAAAAAAAGCAAGCCGCTCAAAAAGGCCGATGCCAGGGAAATCGAGGAAACACTGCCATTTTCCCCATTTTTGCTGTCTACATGTCCCCGCCTCCGGTGCAAGGCTGCTTATGTGGCCGGGCTCCGAAGGCGAGGCCGAAATCCTGGCAGCCTGGGCCCCAGCAGTCCAATGCTTTATGGACGTGGGGACACGGATGACCTGTTTGCCACATACAGGAGGGTTCCCTGGGCCCTTCACTGGCTCGCCATTCAGCTCCACGACGTCCACTACTGGCCCTGGCCTTTGCTTTGGCTGCTGCCCCATTGAACGTGTGCTCCGGAGCCATCTTTCTCCACCCACCACTCTCATTCTGCCACCAGGGGATATGTGAGTGTGGGAGTCACCATTTGTCACTGGCAGCAGTCTCACAAGTCACTAGACTTCCAGGTACCCGCTGACCTAGGCTGCCTTCTGCCCTAGGCAAGGTCCCGAATCCTGCATCCCACAGGCTGACACCTGGGCACTGGCGGACCTTCATTTTTATCAACACAGAGGTCCGAGTGAGGGTCAGCAGGCCAGGTAGGTGAAGTCAAGGCCGGGTGGGCGGGGCTAAGGCATCTTTGCCATTGCCATGGAGACAGTCCCCCCACCGCAAGAGTGGGCGGAGCTTAGGATGGGCCTGGTGACAGGACTCAGCCAATGGCAGAGATCCGGCCCACCAGGCAGATGACACAGGGCCCTCCATTGTGACCTATGACACCTAGTGGCCACAGGGTTGGAGCACACCCTGGGAAAGGCTACGCAGGCACAAGGGAGGCCCTGGTGCGGACTGCTTCAGGGCAGTGGCAGAGCAGGCCAGATACCTCTTTCCCACTTTCCTGAGGATATCAGTACGCAAGGCATCCCCACGCAGCAGCTCTTGCCTCTCTCTCTCTCTGGATGTGTTCATTCTCTGAAATCTCCTTCCTTCTCCCCCTGAGTCACTTCACAGCTTGGAGTGCCTGACAGAGTGCCCAGAGACAAAAGAGCAAAGGGGGAAGGCCTCTGGCTCTACTGGTTGCCCATGGGCAGAGAAGTTCTGCTAGTCTATCTGGAAGGTCTAGAGAGTAGGGATTGATTGGGGAGCTACATCACGGGCGGACCTGGCCAGGTGAAGCTTGCTGACATGTGGCAGCCTCTCCGGAGACTACTAATTCCGCTGCTAACATTCTATGCAAATACCCGGCTGAGTGCCATGGGCAGAAAACATTGACACAGACCTGCCAGAGGCCTATTCTGGGTCTGAAGAGTCCACCCTGCTCTCCAGCAACTCATCCTCTCAGCACACACTTTGCCTGCACGCATGGAAACCGCCTCTCTCCACGAATGCCTTCACCTGCTAGGAAACACACCATGTCACTCAGCCAAAGGAGAGCACAGGCAAAGTCAACCGAAGCCCCCATTTTCAAGATTTGGCCTTCTGCTGCTCCACAGCCTCCGGTGGCACGCTGCATGTGCGTCACTTCTCGGCAGACAAGGCCGAAGTCCGGGCATCCAGGGCCCCAGTCGTCCAGAGTCTACGGATGGCGGCATATGGATCGCCTCTTTGCCTCGTACAGCAGGGAGGCCTGGGCCCTAGACTGGCTCCGCTAGAGCTCCACGACCTCCGCTATTTTCCCTGACCTTCGGCCCATGCCCTCGTGAGTGTGTCATCTCTGGTTACACTTCTCTTCCGACCACACGGAATCCGCCACCTGCGGATACCTGAGCGTGGAAGTCAACATCTATCACTGGCTGCAGTGTCACAGGTCCCTAGGTGTCTAGGCTCAGGCTGACCTTGGCTGTCTTCTGCCCAAGAAGGGAGCCTAATCCTTCCAAGGAAATGAGGCCACGTGCTCACTGGCCTTCATCCTTTCTTTCATCCACACAGCGGTCTAGATGAGGGGAAAGAGGCCAGGTAGGCCAGGTGAAGGCTGAGTGCGGGGCCTAAGGCTTCTTTCCCAATCACCATGGAGACAGCCACCGCAAGGCTGGCCGGAACTTCTGACGGGGACGGGTCACAAACACTCAGCCAATAGGAGAGGTCCAGCCTAACCGGCCAGTTCCGCAGAGCCCTCCATTTTACCCATGGACAGACTACGGCCCCTTGCGTCTTTGGCCACAAAATCCAGGGCACCCAGGGAGTAACTTCACACTAGGCAACCCCCGATGTGAACACGTTCCACACACTGGGACAGCAGGCAGGTACCTCTTTTCCACTTACGCTAGGATGTCAGTAGGCAAGGCGCCCTTCCTCAGCATCTATGGCCTCTCTGTATGTGTTGGTTCAGAGGAATCTCTTCATTCTACCCCTGAGACACATGACAAGTATGAGGGGCCTGAGAGAGAGCCTAGAGATGGAACGGGGGAGGCTTCTGGCTGTACTGCTTCCCCGCGGGTAGAGAATAGCAGGTAGTCTCTCTGGAAGGTCTTAGCTTCTGTTGATTGACATACGCAATACAGTGGGGCGGACCGTGGCCAGGTGGAGCTTGTGGGCAGATGCAACCTCTCCGGCGACGAATAATTCCGCTGCTGCTTTGTACGGTGAAAACCTCCCCCCGCCAAGTGGGATGGGTAGAGAACATTGACCCACACCCGCCAGGGGCCTTTCCTGGGACTAAAGATCCCAACACGGTCTCAACGTCGTCACCCTCTCAGCACACACCTTTCCTGCACACATAATCCTGCCTTTCTCCGTCAGGGCCCTATCCTACCAGGAAAAAAAGCAAGCCGCTCAAAAAGGCCGATGCCAGGGAAATCGAGGAAACACTGCCATTTTCCCCATTTTTGCTGTCTACATGTCCCCGCCTCCGGTGCAAGGCTGCTTATGTGGCCGGGCTCCGAAGGCGAGGCCGAAATCCTGGCAGCCTGGGCCCCAGCAGTCCAATGCTTTATGGACGTGGGGACACGGATGACCTGTTTGCCACATACAGGAGGGTTCCCTGGGCCCTTCACTGGCTCGCCATTCAGCTCCACGACGTCCACTACTGGCCCTGGCCTTTGCTTTGGCTGCTGCCCCATTGAACGTGTGCTCCGCAGCCATCTTTCTCCACCCACCACTCTCATTCTGCCACCAGGGGATATGTGAGTGTGGGAGTCACCATTTGTCACTGGCAGCAGTCTCACAAGTCACTAGACTTCCAGGTACCCGCTGACCTAGGCTGCCTTCTGCCCTAGGCAAGGTCCCGAATCCTGCATCCCACAGGCTGACACCTGGGCACTGGCGGACCTTCATTTTTATCAACACAGAGGTCCGAGTGAGGGTCAGCAGGCCAGGTAGGTGAAGTCAAGGCCGGGTGGGCGGGGCTAAGGCATCTTTGCCATTGCCATGGAGACAGTCCCCCCACCGCAAGAGTGGGCGGAGCTTAGGATGGGCCTGGTGACAGGACTCAGCCAATGGCAGAGATCCGGCCCACCAGGCAGATGACACAGGGCCCTCCATTGTGACCTATGACACCTAGTGGCCACAGGGTTGGAGCACACCCTGGGAAAGGCTACGCAGGCACAAGGGAGGCCCTGGTGCGGACTGCTTCAGGGCAGTGGCAGAGCAGGCCAGATACCTCTTTCCCACTTTCCTGAGGATATCAGTACGCAAGGCATCCCCACTCAGCAGCTCTTGCCTCTCTCTCTCTCTGGATGTGTTCATTCTCTGAAATCTCCTTCCTCCTCCCCCTGAGTCACTTCACAGCTTGGAGTGCCTGACAGAGTGCCCAGAGACAAAAGAGCAAAGGGGGAAGGCCTCTGGCTCTACTGGTTGCCCATGGGCAGAGAAGTTCTGCTAGTCTATCTGGAAGGTCTAGAGAGTAGGGATTGATTGGGGAGCTACATCACGGGCGGACCTGGCCAGGTGAAGCTTGCTGACATGTGGCAGCCTCTCCGGAGACTACTAATTCCGCTGCTAACATTCTATGCAAATACCCGGCTGAGTGCCATGGGCAGAAAACATTGACACAGACCTGCCAGAGGCCTATTCTGGGTCTGAAGAGTCCACCCTGCTCTCCAGCAACTCATCCTCTCAGCACACACTTTGCCTGCACGCATGGAAACCGCCTCTCTCCACGAATGCCTTCACCTGCTAGGAAACACACCATGTCACTCAGCCAAAGGAGAGCACAGGCAAAGTCAACCGAAGCCCCCATTTTCAAGATTTGGCCTTCTGCTGCTCCACAGCCTCCGGTGGCACGCTGCATGTGCGTCACTTCTCGGCAGACAAGGCCGAAGTCCGGGCATCCAGGGCCCCAGTCGTCCAGAGTCTACGGATGGCGGCATATGGATCGCCTCTTTGCCTCGTACAGCAGGGAGGCCTGGGCCCTAGACTGGCTCCGCTAGAGCTCCACGACCTCCGCTATTTTCCCTGACCTTCGGCCCATGCCCTCGTGAGTGTGTCATCTCTGGTTACACTTCTCTTCCGACCACACGGAATCCGCCACCTGCGGATACCTGAGCGTGGAAATCAACATCTATCACTGGCTGCAGTGTCACAGGTCCCTAGGTGTCTAGGCTCAGGCTGACCTTGGCTGTCTTCTGCCCAAGAAGGGAGCCTAATCCTTCCAAGGAAATGAGGCCACGTGCTCACTGGCCTTCATCCTTTCTTTCATCCACACAGCGGTCTAGATGAGGGGAAAGAGGCCAGGTAGGCCAGGTGAAGGCTGAGTGCGGGGCCTAAGGCTTCTTTCCCAATCACCATGGAGACAGCCACCGCAAGGCTGGCCGGAACTTCTGACGGGGACGGGTCACAAACACTCAGCCAATAGGAGAGGTCCAGCCTAACCGGCCAGTTCCGCAGAGCCCTCCATTTTACCCATGGACAGACAACGGCCCCTTGCGTCTTTGGCCACAAAATCCAGGGCACCCAGGGAGTAACTTCACACTAGGCAACCCCCGATGTGAACACGTTCCACACACTGGGACAGCAGGCAGGTACCTCTTTTCCACTTACGCTAGGATGTCAGTAGGCAAGGCGCCCTTCCTCAGCATCTATGGCCTCTCTGTATGTGTTGGTTCAGAGGAATCTCTTCATTCTACCCCTGAGACACATGACAAGTATGAGGGGCCTGAGAGAGAGCCTAGAGATGGAACGGGGGAGGCTTCTGGCTGTACTGCTTCCCCGCGGGTAGAGAATAGCAGGTAGTCTCTCTGGAAGGTCTTAGCTTCTGTTGATTGACATACGCAATACAGTGGGGCGGACCGTGGCCAGGTGGAGCTTGTGGGCAGATGCAACCTCTCCGGCGACGAATAATTCCGCTGCTGCTTTGTACGGTGAAAACCTCCCCCCGCCAATTGGGATGGGTAGAGAACATTGACCCACACCCGCCAGGGGCCTTTCCTGGGACTAAAGATCCCAACACGGTCTCAACGTCGTCACCCTCTCAGCACACACCTTTCCTGCACACATAATCCTGCCTTTCTCCGTCAGGGCCCTATCCTACCAGGAAAAAAAGCAAGCCGCTCAAAAAGGCCGATGCCAGGGAAATCGAGGAAACACTGCCATTTTCCCCATTTTTGCTGTCTACATGTCCCCGCCTCCGGTGCAAGGCTGCGTATGTGGCCGGGCTCCGAAGGCGAGGCCGAAATCCTGGCAGCCTGGGCCCCAGCAGTCCAATGCTTTATGGACGTGGGGACACGGATGACCTGTTTGCCACATACAGGAGGGTTCCCTGGGCCCTTCACTGGCTCGCCATTCAGCTCCACGACGTCCACTACTGGCCCTGGCCTTTGCTTTGGCTGCTGCCCCATTGAACGTGTGCTCCGCAGCCATCTTTCTCCACCCACCACTCTCATTCTGCCACCAGGGGATATGTGAGTGTGGGAGTCACCATTTGTCACTGGCAGCAGTCTCACAAGTCACTAGACTTCCAGGTACCCGCTGACCTAGGCTGCCTTCTGCCCTAGGCAAGGTCCCGAATCCTGCATCCCACAGGCTGACACCTGGGCACTGGCGGACCTTCATTTTTATCAACACAGAGGTCCGAGTGAGGGTCAGCAGGCCAGGTAGGTGAAGTCAAGGCCGGGTGGGCGGGGCTAAGGCATCTTTGCCATTGCCATGGAGACAGTCCCCCCACCGCAAGAGTGGGCGGAGCTTAGGATGGGCCTGGTGACAGGACTCAGCCAATGGCAGAGATCCGGCCCACCAGGCAGATGACACAGGGCCCTCCATTGTGACCTATGACACCTAGTGGCCACAGGGTTGGAGCACACCCTGGGAAAGGCTACGCAGGCACAAGGGAGGCCCTGGTGCGGACTGCTTCAGGGCAGTGGCAGAGCAGGCCAGATACCTCTTTCCCACTTTCCTGAGGATATCAGTACGCAAGGCATCCCCACGCAGCAGCTCTTGCCTCTCTCTCTCTCTGGATGTGTTCATTCTCTGAAATCTCCTTCCTCCTCCCCCTGAGTCACTTCACAGCTTGGAGTGCCTGACAGAGTGCCCAGAGACAAAAGAGCAAAGGGGGAAGGCCTCTGGCTCTACTGGTTGCCCATGGGCAGAGAAGTTCTGCTAGTCTATCTGGAAGGTCTAGAGAGTAGGGATTGATTGGGGAGCTACATCACGGGCGGACCTGGCCAGGTGAAGCTTGCTGACATGTGGCAGCCTCTCCGGAGACTACTAATTCCGCTGCTAACATTCTATGCAAATACCCGGCTGAGTGCCATGGGCAGAAAACATTGACACAGACCTGCCAGAGGCCTATTCTGGGTCTGAAGAGTCCACCCTGCTCTCCAGCAACTCATCCTCTCAGCACACACTTTGCCTGCACGCATGGAAACCGCCTCTCTCCACGAATGCCTTCACCTGCTAGGAAACACACCATGTCACTCAGCCAAAGGAGAGCACAGGCAAAGTCAACCGAAGCCCCCATTTTCAAGATTTGGCCTTCTGCTGCTCCACAGCCTCCGGTGGCACGCTGCATGTGCGTCACTTCTCGGCAGACAAGGCCGAAGTCCGGGCATCCAGGGCCCCAGTCGTCCAGAGTCTACGGATGGCGGCATATGGATCGCCTCTTTGCCTCGTACAGCAGGGAGGCCTGGGCCCTAGACTGGCTCCGCTAGAGCTCCACGACCTCAGCTATTTTCCCTGACCTTCGGCCCATGCCCTCGTGAGTGTGTCATCTCTGGTTACACTTCTCTTCCGACCACACGGAATCCGCCACCTGCGGATACCTGAGCGTGGAAGTCAACATCTATCACTGGCTGCAGTGTCACAGGTCCCTAGGTGTCTAGGCTCAGGCTGACCTTGGCTGTCTTCTGCCCAAGAAGGGAGCCTAATCCTTCCAAGGAAATGAGGCCACGTGCTCACTGGCCTTCATCCTTTCTTTCATCCACACAGCGGTCTAGATGAGGGGAAAGAGGCCAGGTAGGCCAGGTGAAGGCTGAGTGCGGGGCCTAAGGCTTCTTTCCCAATCACCATGGAGACAGCCACCGCAAGGCTGGCCGGAACTTCTGACGGGGACGGGTCACAAACACTCAGCCAATAGGAGAAGTCCAGCCTAACCGGCCAGTTCCCCAGAGCCCTCCATTTTACCCATGGACAGACAACGGCCCCTTGCGTCTTTGGCCACAAAATCCAGGGCACCCAGGGACGAACTTCACACTAGGCAACCCCCGATGTGAACACGTTCCACACACTGGGACAGCAGGCAGGTACCTCTTTTCCACTTACGCTAGGATGTCAGTAGGCAAGGCGCCCTTCCTCAGCATCTATGGCCTCTCTGTATGTGTTGGTTCAGAGGAATCTCTTCATTCTACCCCTGAGACACATGACAAGTATGAGGGGCCTGAGAGAGAGCCTAGAGATGGAACGGGGGAGGCTTCTGGCTGTACTGCTTCCCCGCGGGTAGAGAATAGCAGGTAGTCTCTCTGGAAGGTCTTAGCTTCTGTTGATTGACATACGCAATACAGTGGGGCGGACCGTGGCCAGGTGGAGCTTGTGGGCAGATGCAACCTCTCCGGCGACGAATAATTCCGCTGCTGCTTTGTACGGTGAAAACCTCCCCCCGCCAAGTGGGATGGGTAGAGAACATTGACCCACACCCGCCAGGGGCCTTTCCTGGGACTAAAGATCCCAACACGGTCTCAACGTCGTCACCCTCTCAGCACACACCTTTCCTGCACACATAATCCTGCCTTTCTCTGTCAGGGCCCTATCCTACCAGGAAAAAAAGCAAGCCGCTCAAAAAGGCCGATGCCAGGGAAATCGAGGAAACACTGCCATTTTCCCCATTTTTGCTGTCTACATGTCCCCGCCTCCGGTGCAAGGCTGCGTATGTGGCCGGGCTCCGAAGGCGAGGCCGAAATCCTGGCAGCCTGGGCCCCAGCAGTCCAATGCTTTATGGACGTGGGGACACGGATGACCTGTTTGCCACATACAGGAGGGTTCCCTGGGCCCTTCACTGGCTCGCCATTCAGCTCCACGACGTCCACTACTGGCCCTGGCCTTTGCTTTGGCTGCTGCCCCATTGAACGTGTGCTCCGGAGCCATCTTTCTCCACCCACCACTCTCATTCTGCCACCAGGGGATATGTGAGTGTGGGAGTCACCATTTGTCACTGGCAGCAGTCTCACAAGTCACTAGACTTCCAGGTACCCGCTGACCTAGGCTGCCTTCTGCCCTAGGCAAGGTCCCGAATCCTGCATCCCACAGGCTGACACCTGGGCACTGGCGGACCTTCATTTTTATCAACACAGAGGTCCGAGTGAGGGTCAGCAGGCCAGGTAGGTGAAGTCAAGGCCGGGTGGGCGGGGCTAAGGCATCTTTGCCATTGCCATGGAGACAGTCCCCCCACCGCAAGAGTGGGCGGAGCTTAGGATGGGCCTGGTGACAGGACTCAGCCAATGGCAGAGATCCGGCCCACCAGGCAGATGACACAGGGCCCTCCATTGTGACCTATGACACCTAGTGGCCACAGGGTTGGAGCACACCCTGGGAAAGGCTACGCAGGCACAAGGGAGGCCCTGGTGCGGACTGCTTCAGGGCAGTGGCAGAGCAGGCCAGATACCTCTTTCCCACTTTCCTCAGGATATCAGTACGCAAGGCATCCCCACGCAGCAGCTCTTGCCTCTCTCTCTCTCTGGATGTGTTCATTCTCTGAAATCTCCTTCCTCCTCCCCCTGAGTCACTTCACAGCTTGGAGTGCCTGACAGAGTGCCCAGAGACAAAAGAGCAAAGGGGGAAGGCCTCTGGCTCTACTGGTTGCCCATGGGCAGAGAAGTTCTGCTAGTCTATCTGGAAGGTCTAGAGAGTAGGGATTGATTGGGGAGCTACATCACGGGCGGACCTGGCCAGGTGAAGCTTGCTGACGTGTGGCAGCCTCTCCGGAGACTACTAATTCCGCTGCTAACATTCTATGCAAATACCCGGCTGAGTGCCATGGGCAGAAAACATTGACACAGACCTGCCAGAGGCCTATTCTGGGTCTGAAGAGTCCACCCTGCTCTCCAGCAACTCATCCTCTCAGCACACACTTTGCCTGCACGCATGGAAACCGCCTCTCTCCACGAATGCCTTCACCTGCTAGGAAACACACCATGTCACTCAGCCAAAGGAGAGCACAGGCAAAGTCAACCGAAGCCCCCATTTTCAAGATTTGGCCTTCTGCTGCTCCACAGCCTCCGGTGGCACGCTGCATGTGCGTCACTTCTCGGCAGACAAGGCCGAAGTCCGGGCATCCAGGGCCCCAGTCGTCCAGAGTCTACGGATGGCGGCATATGGATCGCCTCTTTGCCTCGTACAGCAGGGAGGCCTGGGCCCTAGACTGGCTCCGCTAGAGCTCCACGCCCTCAGCTATTTTCCCTGACCTTCGGCCCATGCCCTCGTGAGTGTGTCATCTCTGGTTACACTTCTCTTCCGACCACACGGAATCCGCCACCTGCGGATACCTGAGCGTGGAAGTCAACATCTATCACTGGCTGCAGTGTCACAGGTCCCTAGGTGTCTAGGCTCAGGCTGACCTTGGCTGTCTTCTGCCCAAGAAGGGAGCCTAATCCTTCCAAGGAAATGAGGCCACGTGCTCACTGGCCTTCATCCTTTCTTTCATCCACACAGCGGTCTAGCTGAGGGGAAAGAGGCCAGGTAGGCCAGGTGAAGGCTGAGTGCGGGGCCTAAGGCTTCTTTCCCAATCACCATGGAGACAGCCACCGCAAGGCTGGCCGGAACTTCTGACGGGGACGGGTCACAAACACTCAGCCAATAGGAGAGGTCCAGCCTAACCGGCCAGTTCCGCAGAGCCCTCCATTTTACCCATGGACAGACAACGGCCCCTTGCGTCTTTGGCCACAAAATCCAGGGCACCCAGGGAGTAACTTCACACTAGGCAACCCCCGATGTGAACACGTTCCACACACTGGGACAGCAGGCAGGTAGGTACCTCTTTTCCACTTACGCTAGGATGTCAGTAGGCAAGGCGCCCTTCCTCAGCATCTATGGCCTCTCTGTATGTGTTGGTTCAGAGGAATCTCTTCATTCTACCCCTGAGACACATGACAAGTATGAGGGGCCTGAGAGAGAGCCTAGAGATGGAACGGGGGAGGCTTCTGGCTGTACTGCTTCCCCGCGGGTAGAGAATAGCAGGTAGTCTCTCTGGAAGGTCTTAGCTTCTGTTGATTGACATACGCAATACAGTGGGGCGGACCGTGGCCAGGTGGAGCTTGTGGGCAGATGCAACCTCTCCGGCGACGAATAATTCCGCTGCTGCTTTGTACGGTGAAAACCTCCCCCCGCCAAGTGGGATGGGTAGAGAACATTGACCCACACCCGCCAGGGGCCTTTCCTGGGACTAAAGATCCCAACACGGTCTCAACGCCGTCACCCTCTCAGCACACACCTTTCCTGCACACATAATCCTGCCTTTCTCCGTCAGGGCCCTATCCTACCAGGAAAAAAAGCAAGCCGCTCAAAAAGGCCGATGCCAGGGAAATCGAGGAAACACTGCCATTTTCCCCATTTTTGCTGTCTACATGTCCCCGCCTCCGGTGCAAGGCTGCGTATGTGGCCGGGCTCCGAAGGCGAGGCCGAAATCCTGGCAGCCTGGGCCCCAGCAGTCCAATGCTTTATGGACGTGGGGACACGGATGACCTGTTTGCCACATACAGGAGGGTTCCCTGGGCCCTTCACTGGCTCGCCATTCAGCTCCACGACGTCCACTACTGGCCCTGGCCTTTGCTTTGGCTGCTGCCCCATTGAACGTGTGCTCCGGAGCCATCTTTCTCCACCCACCACTCTCATTCTGCCACCAGGGGATATGTGAGTGTGGGAGTCACCATTTGTCACTGGCAGCAGTCTCACAAGTCACTAGACTTCCAGGTACCCGCTGACCTAGGCTGCCTTCTGCCCTAGGCAAGGTCCCGAATCCTGCATCCCACAGGCTGACACCTGGGCACTGGCGGACCTTCATTTTTATCAACACAGAGGTCCGAGTGAGGGTCAGCAGGCCAGGTAGGTGAAGTCAAGGCCGGGTGGGCGGGGCTAAGGCATCTTTGCCATTGCCATGGAGACAGTCCCCCCACCGCAAGAGTGGGCGGAGCTTAGGATGGGCCTGGTGACAGGACTCAGCCAATGGCAGAGATCCGGCCCACCAGGCAGATGACACAGGGCCCTCCATTGTGACCTATGACACCTAGTGGCCACAGGGTTGGAGCACACCCTGGGAAAGGCTACGCAGGCACAAGGGAGGCCCTGGTGCGGACTGCTTCAGGGCAGTGGCAGAGCAGGCCAGATACCTCTTTCCCACTTTCCTGAGGATATCAGTACGCAAGGCATCCCCACTCAGCAGCTCTTGCCTCTCTCTCTCTCTGGATGTGTTCATTCTCTGAAATCTCCTTCCTTCTCCCCCTGAGTCACTTCACAGCTTGGAGTGCCTGACAGAGTGCCCAGAGACAAAAGAGCAAAGGGGGAAGGCCTCTGGCTCTACTGGTTGCCCATGGGCAGAGAAGTTCTGCTAGTCTATCTGGAAGGTCTAGAGAGTAGGGATTGATTGGGGAGCTACATCACGGGCGGACCTGGCCAGGTGAAGCTTGCTGACATGTGGCAGCCTCTCCGGAGACTACTAATTCCGCTGCTAACATTCTATGCAAATACCCGGCTGAGTGCCATGGGCAGAAAACATTGACACAGACCTGCCAGAGGCCTATTCTGGGTCTGAAGAGTCCACCCTGCTCTCCAGCAACTCATCCTCTCAGCACACACTTTGCCTGCACGCATGGAAACCGCCTCTCTCCACGAATGCCTTCACCTGCTAGGAAACACACCATGTCACTCAGCCAAAGGAGAGCACAGGCAAAGTCAACCGAAGCCCCCATTTTCAAGATTTGGCCTTCTGCTGCTCCACAGCCTCCGGTGGCACGCTGCATGTGCGTCACTTCTCGGCAGACAAGGCCGAAGTCCGGGCATCCAGGGCCCCAGTCGTCCAGAGTCTACGGATGGCGGCATATGGATCGCCTCTTTGCCTCGTACAGCAGGGAGGCCTGGGCCCTAGACTGGCTCCGCTAGAGCTCCACGCCCTCAGCTATTTTCCCTGACCTTCGGCCCATGCCCTCGTGAGTGTGTCATCTCTGGTTACACTTCTCTTCCGACCACACGGAATCCGCCACCTGCGGATACCTGAGCGTGGAAGTCAACATCTATCACTGGCTGCAGTGTCACAGGTCCCTAGGTGTCTAGGCTCAGGCTGACCTTGGCTGTCTTCTGCCCAAGAAGGGAGCCTAATCCTTCCAAGGAAATGAGGCCACGTGCTCACTGGCCTTCATCCTTTCTTTCATCCACACAGCGGTCTAGCTGAGGGGAAAGAGGCCAGGTAGGCCAGGTGAAGGCTGAGTGCGGGGCCTAAGGCTTCTTTCCCAATCACCATGGAGACAGCCACCGCAAGGCTGGCCGGAACTTCTGACGGGGACGGGTCACAAACACTCAGCCAATAGGAGAGGTCCAGCCTAACCGGCCAGTTCCGCAGAGCCCTCCATTTTACCCATGGACAGACAACGGCCCCTTGCGTCTTTGGCCACAAAATCCAGGGCACCCAGGGAGTAACTTCACACTAGGCAACCCCCGATGTGAACACGTTCCACACACTGGGACAGCAGGCAGGTAGGTACCTCTTTTCCACTTACGCTAGGATGTCAGTAGGCAAGGCGCCCTTCCTCAGCATCTATGGCCTCTCTGTATGTGTTGGTTCAGAGGAATCTCTTCATTCTACCCCTGAGACACATGACAAGTATGAGGGGCCTGAGAGAGAGCCTAGAGATGGAACGGGGGAGGCTTCTGGCTGTACTGCTTCCCCGCGGGTAGAGAATAGCAGGTAGTCTCTCTGGAAGGTCTTAGCTTCTGTTGATTGACATACGCAATACAGTGGGGCGGACCGTGGCCAGGTGGAGCTTGTGGGCAGATGCAACCTCTCCGGCGACGAATAATTCCGCTGCTGCTTTGTACGGTGAAAACCTCCCCCCGCCAAGTGGGATGGGTAGAGAACATTGACCCACACCCGCCAGGGGCCTTTCCTGGGACTAAAGATCCCAACACGGTCTCAACGCCGTCACCCTCTCAGCACACACCTTTCCTGCACACATAATCCTGCCTTTCTCCGTCAGGGCCCTATCCTACCAGGAAAAAAAGCAAGCCGCTCAAAAAGGCCGATGCCAGGGAAATCGAGGAAACACTGCCATTTTCCCCATTTTTGCTGTCTACATGTCCCCGCCTCCGGTGCAAGGCTGCGTATGTGGCCGGGCTCCGAAGGCGAGGCCGAAATCCTGGCAGCCTGGGCCCCAGCAGTCCAATGCTTTATGGACGTGGGGACACGGATGACCTGTTTGCCACATACAGGAGGGTTCCCTGGGCCCTTCACTGGCTCGCCATTCAGCTCCACGACGTCCACTACTGGCCCTGGCCTTTGCTTTGGCTGCTGCCCCATTGAACGTGTGCTCCGGAGCCATCTTTCTCCACCCACCACTCTCATTCTGCCACCAGGGGATATGTGAGTGTGGGAGTCACCATTTGTCACTGGCAGCAGTCTCACAAGTCACTAGACTTCCAGGTACCCGCTGACCTAGGCTGCCTTCTGCCCTAGGCAAGGTCCCGAATCCTGCATCCCACAGGCTGACACCTGGGCACTGGCGGACCTTCATTTTTATCAACACAGAGGTCCGAGTGAGGGTCAGCAGGCCAGGTAGGTGAAGTCAAGGCCGGGTGGGCGGGGCTAAGGCATCTTTGCCATTGCCATGGAGACAGTCCCCCCACCGCAAGAGTGGGCGGAGCTTAGGATGGGCCTGGTGACAGGACTCAGCCAATGGCAGAGATCCGGCCCACCAGGCAGATGACACAGGGCCCTCCATTGTGACCTATGACACCTAGTGGCCACAGGGTTGGAGCACACCCTGGGAAAGGCTACGCAGGCACAAGGGAGGCCCTGGTGCGGACTGCTTCAGGGCAGTGGCAGAGCAGGCCAGATACCTCTTTCCCACTTTCCTGAGGATATCAGTACGCAAGGCATCCCCACTCAGCAGCTCTTGCCTCTCTCTCTCTCTGGATGTGTTCATTCTCTGAAATCTCCTTCCTTCTCCCCCTGAGTCACTTCACAGCTTGGAGTGCCTGACAGAGTGCCCAGAGACAAAAGAGCAAAGGGGGAAGGCCTCTGGCTCTACTGGTTGCCCATGGGCAGAGAAGTTCTGCTAGTCTATCTGGAAGGTCTAGAGAGTAGGGATTGATTGGGGAGCTACATCACGGGCGGACCTGGCCAGGTGAAGCTTGCTGACATGTGGCAGCCTCTCCGGAGACTACTAATTCCGCTGCTAACATTCTATGCAAATACCCGGCTGAGTGCCATGGGCAGAAAACATTGACACAGACCTGCCAGAGGCCTATTCTGGGTCTGAAGAGTCCACCCTGCTCTCCAGCAACTCATCCTCTCAGCACACACTTTGCCTGCACGCATGGAAACCGCCTCTCTCCACGAATGCCTTCACCTGCTAGGAAACACACCATGTCACTCAGCCAAAGGAGAGCACAGGCAAAGTCAACCGAAGCCCCCATTTTCAAGATTTGGCCTTCTGCTGCTCCACAGCCTCCGGTGGCACGCTGCATGTGCGTCACTTCTCGGCAGACAAGGCCGAAGTCCGGGCATCCAGGGCCCCAGTCGTCCAGAGTCTACGGATGGCGGCATATGGATCGCCTCTTTGCCTCGTACAGCAGGGAGGCCTGGGCCCTAGACTGGCTCCGCTAGAGCTCCACGCCCTCAGCTATTTTCCCTGACCTTCGGCCCATGCCCTCGTGAGTGTGTCATCTCTGGTTACACTTCTCTTCCGACCACACGGAATCCGCCACCTGCGGATACCTGAGCGTGGAAGTCAACATCTATCACTGGCTGCAGTGTCACAGGTCCCTAGGTGTCTAGGCTCAGGCTGACCTTGGCTGTCTTCTGCCCAAGAAGGGAGCCTAATCCTTCCAAGGAAATGAGGCCACGTGCTCACTGGCCTTCATCCTTTCTTTCATCCACACAGCGGTCTAGCTGAGGGGAAAGAGGCCAGGTAGGCCAGGTGAAGGCTGAGTGCGGGGCCTAAGGCTTCTTTCCCAATCACCATGGAGACAGCCACCGCAAGGCTGGCCGGAACTTCTGACGGGGACGGGTCACAAACACTCAGCCAATAGGAGAGGTCCAGCCTAACCGGCCAGTTCCGCAGAGCCCTCCATTTTACCCATGGACAGACAACGGCCCCTTGCGTCTTTGGCCACAAAATCCAGGGCACCCAGGGAGTAACTTCACACTAGGCAACCCCCGATGTGAACACGTTCCACACACTGGGACAGCAGGCAGGTAGGTACCTCTTTTCCACTTACGCTAGGATGTCAGTAGGCAAGGCGCCCTTCCTCAGCATCTATGGCCTCTCTGTATGTGTTGGTTCAGAGGAATCTCTTCATTCTACCCCTGAGACACATGACAAGTATGAGGGGCCTGAGAGAGAGCCTAGAGATGGAACGGGGGAGGCTTCTGGCTGTACTGCTTCCCCGCGGGTAGAGAATAGCAGGTAGTCTCTCTGGAAGGTCTTAGCTTCTGTTGATTGACATACGCAATACAGTGGGGCGGACCGTGGCCAGGTGGAGCTTGTGGGCAGATGCAACCTCTCCGGCGACGAATAATTCCGCTGCTGCTTTGTACGGTGAAAACCTCCCCCCGCCAAGTGGGATGGGTAGAGAACATTGACCCACACCCGCCAGGGGCCTTTCCTGGGACTAAAGATCCCAACACGGTCTCAACGCCGTCACCCTCTCAGCACACACCTTTCCTGCACACATAATCCTGCCTTTCTCCGTCAGGGCCCTATCCTACCAGGAAAAAAAGCAAGCCGCTCAAAAAGGCCGATGCCAGGGAAATCGAGGAAACACTGCCATTTTCCCCATTTTTGCTGTCTACATGTCCCCGCCTCCGGTGCAAGGCTGCGTATGTGGCCGGGCTCCGAAGGCGAGGCCGAAATCCTGGCAGCCTGGGCCCCAGCAGTCCAATGCTTTATGGACGTGGGGACACGGATGACCTGTTTGCCACATACAGGAGGGTTCCCTGGGCCCTTCACTGGCTCGCCATTCAGCTCCACGACGTCCACTACTGGCCCTGGCCTTTGCTTTGGCTGCTGCCCCATTGAACGTGTGCTCCGGAGCCATCTTTCTCCACCCACCACTCTCATTCTGCCACCAGGGGATATGTGAGTGTGGGAGTCACCATTTGTCACTGGCAGCAGTCTCACAAGTCACTAGACTTCCAGGTACCCGCTGACCTAGGCTGCCTTCTGCCCTAGGCAAGGTCCCGAATCCTGCATCCCACAGGCTGACACCTGGGCACTGGCGGACCTTCATTTTTATCAACACAGAGGTCCGAGTGAGGGTCAGCAGGCCAGGTAGGTGAAGTCAAGGCCGGGTGGGCGGGGCTAAGGCATCTTTGCCATTGCCATGGAGACAGTCCCCCCACCGCAAGAGTGGGCGGAGCTTAGGATGGGCCTGGTGACAGGACTCAGCCAATGGCAGAGATCCGGCCCACCAGGCAGATGACACAGGGCCCTCCATTGTGACCTATGACACCTAGTGGCCACAGGGTTGGAGCACACCCTGGGAAAGGCTACGCAGGCACAAGGGAGGCCCTGGTGCGGACTGCTTCAGGGCAGTGGCAGAGCAGGCCAGATACCTCTTTCCCACTTTCCTGAGGATATCAGTACGCAAGGCATCCCCACTCAGCAGCTCTTGCCTCTCTCTCTCTCTGGATGTGTTCATTCTCTGAAATCTCCTTCCTTCTCCCCCTGAGTCACTTCACAGCTTGGAGTGCCTGACAGAGTGCCCAGAGACAAAAGAGCAAAGGGGGAAGGCCTCTGGCTCTACTGGTTGCCCATGGGCAGAGAAGTTCTGCTAGTCTATCTGGAAGGTCTAGAGAGTAGGGATTGATTGGGGAGCTACATCACGGGCGGACCTGGCCAGGTGAAGCTTGCTGACATGTGGCAGCCTCTCCGGAGACTACTAATTCCGCTGCTAACATTCTATGCAAATACCCGGCTGAGTGCCATGGGCAGAAAACATTGACACAGACCTGCCAGAGGCCTATTCTGGGTCTGAAGAGTCCACCCTGCTCTCCAGCAACTCATCCTCTCAGCACACACTTTGCCTGCACGCATGGAAACCGCCTCTCTCCACGAATGCCTTCACCTGCTAGGAAACACACCATGTCACTCAGCCAAAGGAGAGCACAGGCAAAGTCAACCGAAGCCCCCATTTTCAAGATTTGGCCTTCTGCTGCTCCACAGCCTCCGGTGGCACGCTGCATGTGCGTCACTTCTCGGCAGACAAGGCCGAAGTCCGGGCATCCAGGGCCCCAGTCGTCCAGAGTCTACGGATGGCGGCATATGGATCGCCTCTTTGCCTCGTACAGCAGGGAGGCCTGGGCCCTAGACTGGCTCCGCTAGAGCTCCACGCCCTCAGCTATTTTCCCTGACCTTCGGCCCATGCCCTCGTGAGTGTGTCATCTCTGGTTACACTTCTCTTCCGACCACACGGAATCCGCCACCTGCGGATACCTGAGCGTGGAAGTCAACATCTATCACTGGCTGCAGTGTCACAGGTCCCTAGGTGTCTAGGCTCAGGCTGACCTTGGCTGTCTTCTGCCCAAGAAGGGAGCCTAATCCTTCCAAGGAAATGAGGCCACGTGCTCACTGGCCTTCATCCTTTCTTTCATCCACACAGCGGTCTAGCTGAGGGGAAAGAGGCCAGGTAGGCCAGGTGAAGGCTGAGTGCGGGGCCTAAGGCTTCTTTCCCAATCACCATGGAGACAGCCACCGCAAGGCTGGCCGGAACTTCTGACGGGGACGGGTCACAAACACTCAGCCAATAGGAGAGGTCCAGCCTAACCGGCCAGTTCCGCAGAGCCCTCCATTTTACCCATGGACAGACAACGGCCCCTTGCGTCTTTGGCCACAAAATCCAGGGCACCCAGGGAGTAACTTCACACTAGGCAACCCCCGATGTGAACACGTTCCACACACTGGGACAGCAGGCAGGTAGGTACCTCTTTTCCACTTACGCTAGGATGTCAGTAGGCAAGGCGCCCTTCCTCAGCATCTATGGCCTCTCTGTATGTGTTGGTTCAGAGGAATCTCTTCATTCTACCCCTGAGACACATGACAAGTATGAGGGGCCTGAGAGAGAGCCTAGAGATGGAACGGGGGAGGCTTCTGGCTGTACTGCTTCCCCGCGGGTAGAGAATAGCAGGTAGTCTCTCTGGAAGGTCTTAGCTTCTGTTGATGGACATACGCAATACAGTGGGGCGGACCGTGGCCAGGTGGAGCTTGTGGGCAGATGCAACCTCTCCGGCGACGAATAATTCCGCTGCTGCTTTGTACGGTGAAAACCTCCCCCCGCCAAGTGGGATGGGTAGAGAACATTGACCCACACCCGCCAGGGGCCTTTCCTGGGACTAAAGATCCCAACACGGTCTCAACGCCGTCACCCTCTCAGCACACACCTTTCCTGCACACATAATCCTGCCTTTCTCCGTCAGGGCCCTATCCTACCAGGAAAAAAAGCAAGCCGCTCAAAAAGGCCGATGCCAGGGAAATCGAGGAAACACTGCCATTTTCCCCATTTTTGCTGTCTACATGTCCCCGCCTCCGGTGCAAGGCTGCGTATGTGGCCGGGCTCCGAAGGCGAGGCCGAAATCCTGGCAGCCTGGGCCCCAGCAGTCCAATGCTTTATGGACGTGGGGACACGGATGACCTGTTTGCCACATACAGGAGGGTTCCCTGGGCCCTTCACTGGCTCGCCATTCAGCTCCACGACGTCCACTACTGGCCCTGGCCTTTGCTTTGGCTGCTGCCCCATTGAACGTGTGCTCCGGAGCCATCTTTCTCCACCCACCACTCTCATTCTGCCACCAGGGGATATGTGAGTGTGGGAGTCACCATTTGTCACTGGCAGCAGTCTCACAAGTCACTAGACTTCCAGGTACCCGCTGACCTAGGCTGCCTTCTGCCCTAGGCAAGGTCCCGAATCCTGCATCCCACAGGCTGACACCTGGGCACTGGCGGACCTTCATTTTTATCAACACAGAGGTCCGAGTGAGGGTCAGCAGGCCAGGTAGGTGAAGTCAAGGCCGGGTGGGCGGGGCTAAGGCATCTTTGCCATTGCCATGGAGACAGTCCCCCCACCGCAAGAGTGGGCGGAGCTTAGGATGGGCCTGGTGACAGGACTCAGCCAATGGCAGAGATCCGGCCCACCAGGCAGATGACACAGGGCCCTCCATTGTGACCTATGACACCTAGTGGCCACAGGGTTGGAGCACACCCTGGGAAAGGCTACGCAGGCACAAGGGAGGCCCTGGTGCGGACTGCTTCAGGGCAGTGGCAGAGCAGGCCAGATACCTCTTTCCCACTTTCCTGAGGATATCAGTACGCAAGGCATCCCCACTCAGCAGCTCTTGCCTCTCTCTCTCTCTGGATGTGTTCATTCTCTGAAATCTCCTTCCTTCTCCCCCTGAGTCACTTCACAGCTTGGAGTGCCTGACAGAGTGCCCAGAGACAAAAGAGCAAAGGGGGAAGGCCTCTGGCTCTACTGGTTGCCCATGGGCAGAGAAGTTCTGCTAGTCTATCTGGAAGGTCTAGAGAGTAGGGATTGATTGGGGAGCTACATCACGGGCGGACCTGGCCAGGTGAAGCTTGCTGACATGTGGCAGCCTCTCCGGAGACTACTAATTCCGCTGCTAACATTCTATGCAAATACCCGGCTGAGTGCCATGGGCAGAAAACATTGACACAGACCTGCCAGAGGCCTATTCTGGGTCTGAAGAGTCCACCCTGCTCTCCAGCAACTCATCCTCTCAGCACACACTTTGCCTGCACGCATGGAAACCGCCTCTCTCCACGAATGCCTTCACCTGCTAGGAAACACACCATGTCACTCAGCCAAAGGAGAGCACAGGCAAAGTCAACCGAAGCCCCCATTTTCAAGATTTGGCCTTCTGCTGCTCCACAGCCTCCGGTGGCACGCTGCATGTGCGTCACTTCTCGGCAGACAAGGCCGAAGTCCGGGCATCCAGGGCCCCAGTCGTCCAGAGTCTACGGATGGCGGCATATGGATCGCCTCTTTGCCTCGTACAGCAGGGAGGCCTGGGCCCTAGACTGGCTCCGCTAGAGCTCCACGACCTCAGCTATTTTCCCTGACCTTCGGCCCATGCCCTCGTGAGTGTGTCATCTCTGGTTACACTTCTCTTCCGACCACACGGAATCCGCCACCTGCGGATACCTGAGCGTGGAAGTCAACATCTATCACTGGCTGCAGTGTCACAGGTCCCTAGGTGTCTAGGCTCAGGCTGACCTTGGCTGTCTTCTGCCCAAGAAGGGAGCCTAATCCTTCCAAGGAAATGAGGCCACGTGCTCACTGGCCTTCATCCTTTCTTTCATCCACACAGCGGTCTAGATGAGGGGAAAGAGGCCAGGTAGGCCAGGTGAAGGCTGAGTGCGGGGCCTAAGGCTTCTTTCCCAATCACCATGGAGACAGCCACCGCAAGGCTGGCCGGAACTTCTGACGGGGACGGGTCACAAACACTCAGCCAATAGGAGAGGTCCAGCCTAACCGGCCAGTTCCGCAGAGCCCTCCATTTTACCCATGGACAGACTACGGCCCCTTGCGTCTTTGGCCACAAAATCCAGGGCACCCAGGGAGTAACTTCACACTAGGCAACCCCCGATGTGAACACGTTCCACACACTGGGACAGCAGGCAGGTACCTCTTTTCCACTTACGCTAGGATGTCAGTAGGCAAGGCGCCCTTCCTCAGCATCTATGGCCTCTCTGTATGTGTTGGTTCAGAGGAATCTCTTCATTCTACCCCTGAGACACATGACAAGTATGAGGGGCCTGAGAGAGAGCCTAGAGATGGAACGGGGGAGGCTTCTGGCTGTACTGCTTCCCCGCGGGTAGAGAATAGCAGGTAGTCTCTCTGGAAGGTCTTAGCTTCTGTTGATTGACATACGCAATACAGTGGGGCGGACCGTGGCCAGGTGGAGCTTGTGGGCAGATGCAACCTCTCCGGCGACGAATAATTCCGCTGCTGCTTTGTACGGTGAAAACCTCCCCCCGCCAAGTGGGATGGGTAGAGAACATTGACCCACACCCGCCAGGGGCCTTTCCTGGGACTAAAGATCCCAACACGGTCTCAACGTCGTCACCCTCTCAGCACACACCTTTCCTGCACACATAATCCTGCCTTTCTCCGTCAGGGCCCTATCCTACCAGGAAAAAAAGCAAGCCGCTCAAAAAGGCCGATGCCAGGGAAATCGAGGAAACACTGCCATTTTCCCCATTTTTGCTGTCTACATGTCCCCGCCTCCGGTGCAAGGCTGCGTATGTGGCCGGGCTCCGAAGGCGAGGCCGAAATCCTGGCAGCCTGGGCCCCAGCAGTCCAATGCTTTATGGACGTGGGGACACGGATGACCTGTTTGCCACATACAGGAGGGTTCCCTGGGCCCTTCACTGGCTCGCCATTCAGCTCCACGACGTCCACTACTGGTCCTGGCCTTTGCTTTGGCTGCTGCCCCATTGAACGTGTGCTCCGGAGCCATCTTTCTCAACCCACCACTCTCATTCTGCCACCAGGGGATATGTGAGTGTGGGAGTCACCATTTGTCACTGGCAGCAGTCTCACAAGTCACTAGACTTCCAGGTAACCGCTGACCTAGGCTGCCTTCTGCCCTAGGCAAGGTCCCGAATCCTGCATCCCACAGGCTGACACCTGGGCACTGGCGGACCTTCATTTTTATCAACACAGAGGTCCGAGTGAGGGTCAGCAGGCCAGGTAGGTGAAGTCAAGGCCGGGTGGGCGGGGCTAAGGCATCTTTGCCATTGCCATGGAGACAGTCCCCCCACCGCAAGAGTGGGCGGAGCTTAGGATGGGCCTGGTGACAGGACTCAGCCAATGGCAGAGATCCGGCCCACCAGGCAGATGACACAGGGCCCTCCATTGTGACCTATGACACCTAGTGGCCACAGGGTTGGAGCACACCCTGGGAAAGGCTACGCAGGCACAAGGGAGGCCCTGGTGCGGACTGCTTCAGGGCAGTGGCAGAGCAGGCCAGATACCTCTTTCCCACTTTCCTGAGGATATCAGTACGCAAGGCATCCCCACTCAGCAGCTCTTGCCTCTCTCTCTCTCTGGATGTGTTCATTCTCTGAAATCTCCTTCCTTCTCCCCCTGAGTCACTTCACAGCTTGGAGTGCCTGACAGAGTGCCCAGAGACAAAAGAGCAAAGGGGGAAGGCCTCTGGCTCTACTGGTTGCCCATGGGCAGAGAAGTTCTGCTAGTCTATCTGGAAGGTCTAGAGAGTAGGGATTGATTGGGGAGCTACATCACGGGCGGACCTGGCCAGGTGAAGCTTGCTGACATGTGGCAGCCTCTCCGGAGACTACTAATTCCGCTGCTAACATTCTATGCAAATACCCGGCTGAGTGCCATGGGCAGAAAACATTGACACAGACCTGCCAGAGGCCTATTCTGGGTCTGAAGAGTCCACCCTGCTCTCCAGCAACTCATCCTCTCAGCACACACTTTGCCTGCACGCATGGAAACCGCCTCTCTCCACGAATGCCTTCACCTGCTAGGAAACACACCATGTCACTCAGCCAAAGGAGAGCACAGGCAAAGTCAACCGAAGCCCCCATTTTCAAGATTTGGCCTTCTGCTGCTCCACAGCCTCCGGTGGCACGCTGCATGTGCGTCACTTCTCGGCAGACAAGGCCGAAGTCCGGGCATCCAGGGCCCCAGTCGTCCAGAGTCTACGGATGGCGGCATATGGATCGCCTCTTTGCCTCGTACAGCAGGGAGGCCTGGGCCCTAGACTGGCTCCGCTAGAGCTCCACGACCTCAGCTATTTTCCCTGACCTTCGGCCCATGCCCTCGTGAGTGTGTCATCTCTGGTTACACTTCTCTTCCGACCACACGGAATCCGCCACCTGCGGATACCTGAGCGTGGAAGTCAACATCTATCACTGGCTGCAGTGTCACAGGTCCCTAGGTGTCTAGGCTCAGGCTGACCTTGGCTGTCTTCTGCCCAAGAAGGGAGCCTAATCCTTCCAAGGAAATGAGGCCACGTGCTCACTGGCCTTCATCCTTTCTTTCATCCACACAGCGGTCTAGATGAGGGGAAAGAGGCCAGGTAGGCCAGGTGAAGGCTGAGTGCGGGGCCTAAGGCTTCTTTCCCAATCACCATGGAGACAGCCACCGCAAGGCTGGCCGGAACTTCTGACGGGGACGGGTCACAAACACTCAGCCAATAGGAGAGGTCCAGCCTAACCGGCCAGTTCCGCAGAGCCCTCCATTTTACCCATGGACAGACAACGGCCCCTTGCGTCTTTGGCCACAAAATCCAGGGCACCCAGGGAGTAACTTCACACTAGGCAACCCCCGATGTGAACACGTTCCACACACTGGGACAGCAGGCAGGTACCTCTTTTCCACTTACGCTAGGATGTCAGTAGGCAAGGCGCCCTTCCTCAGCATCTATGGCCTCTCTGTATGTGTTGGTTCAGAGGAATCTCTTCATTCTACCCCTGAGACACATGACAAGTATGAGGGGCCTGAGAGAGAGCCTAGAGATGGAACGGGGGAGGCTTCTGGCTGTACTGCTTCCCCGTGGGTAGAGAATAGCAGGTAGTCTCTCTGGAAGGTCTTAGCTTCTGTTGATTGACATACGCAATACAGTGGGGCGGACCGTGGCCAGGTGGAGCTTGTGGGCAGATGCAACCTCTCCGGCGACGAATAATTCCGCTGCTGCTTTGTACGGTGAAAACCTCCCAATACTATCTCTCTAGGGTAGAGAACATTGACCCACACCCGCCAGGGGCCTTTCCTGGGACTAAAGATCCCAACACGGTCTCAACGTCGTCACCCTCTCAGCACACACCTTTCCTGCACACATAATCCTGCCTTTCTCCGTCAGGGCCCTATCCTACCAGGAAAAAAAGCAAGCCGCTCAAAAAGGCCGATGCCAGGGAAATCGAGGAAACACTGCCATTTTCCCCATTTTTGCTGTCTACATGTCCCCGCCTCCGGTGCAAGGCTGCGTATGTGGCCGGGCTCCGAAGGCGAGGCCGAAATCCTGGCAGCCTGGGCCCCAGCAGTCCAATGCTTTATGGACGTGGGGACACGGATGACCTGTTTGCCACATACAGGAGGGTTCCCTGGGCCCTTCACTGGCTCGCCATTCAGCTCCACGACGTCCACTACTGGCCCTGGCCTTTGCTTTGGCTGCTGCCCCATTGAACGTGTGCTCCGCAGCCATCTTTCTCCACCCACCACTCTCATTCTGCCACCAGGGGATATGTGAGTGTGGGAGTCACCATTTGTCACTGGCAGCAGTCTCACAAGTCACTAGACTTCCAGGTACCCGCTGACCTAGGCTGCCTTCTGCCCTAGGCAAGGTCCCGAATCCTGCATCCCACAGGCTGACACCTGGGCACTGGCGGACCTTCATTTTTATCAACACAGAGGTCCGAGTGAGGGTCAGCAGGCCAGGTAGGTGAAGTCAAGGCCGGGTGGGCGGGGCTAAGGCATCTTTGCCATTGCCATGGAGACAGTCCCCCCACCGCAAGAGTGGGCGGAGCTTAGGATGGGCCTGGTGACAGGACTCAGCCAATGGCAGAGATCCGGCCCACCAGGCAGATGACACAGGGCCCTCCATTGTGACCTATGACACCTAGTGGCCACAGGGTTGGAGCACACCCTGGGAAAGGCTACGCAGGCACAAGGGAGGCCCTGGTGCGGACTGCTTCAGGGCAGTGGCAGAGCAGGCCAGATACCTCTTTCCCACTTTCCTGAGGATATCAGTACGCAAGGCATCCCCACTCAGCAGCTCTTGCCTCTCTCTCTCTCTGGATGTGTTCATTCTCTGAAATCTCCTTCCTTCTCCCCCTGAGTCACTTCACAGCTTGGAGTGCCTGACAGAGTGCCCAGAGACAAAAGAGCAAAGGGGGAAGGCCTCTGGCTCTACTGGTTGCCCATGGGCAGAGAAGTTCTGCTAGTCTATCTGGAAGGTCTAGAGAGTAGGGATTGATTGGGGAGCTACATCACGGGCGGACCTGGCCAGGTGAAGCTTGCTGACATGTGGCAGCCTCTCCGGAGACTACTAATTCCGCTGCTAACATTCTATGCAAATACCCGGCTGAGTGCCATGGGCAGAAAACATTGACACAGACCTGCCAGAGGCCTATTCTGGGTCTGAAGAGTCCACCCTGCTCTCCAGCAACTCATCCTCTCAGCACACACTTTGCCTGCACGCATGGAAACCGCCTCTCTCCACGAATGCCTTCACCTGCTAGGAAACACACCATGTCACTCAGCCAAAGGAGAGCACAGGCAAAGTCAACCGAAGCCCCCATTTTCAAGATTTGGCCTTCTGCTGCTCCACAGCCTCCGGTGGCACGCTGCATGTGCGTCACTTCTCGGCAGACAAGGCCGAAGTCCGGGCATCCAGGGCCCCAGTCGTCCAGAGTCTACGGATGGCGGCATATGGATCGCCTCTTTGCCTCGTACAGCAGGGAGGCCTGGGCCCTAGACTGGCTCCGCTAGAGCTCCACGACCTCAGCTATTTTCCCTGACCTTCGGCCCATGCCCTCGTGAGTGTGTCATCTCTGGTTACACTTCTCTTCCGACCACACGGAATCCGCCACCTGCGGATACCTGAGCGTGGAAATCAACATCTATCACTGGCTGCAGTGTCACAGGTCCCTAGGTGTCTAGGCTCAGGCTGACCTTGGCTGTCTTCTGCCCAAGAAGGGAGCCTAATCCTTCCAAGGAAATGAGGCCACGTGCTCACTGGCCTTCATCCTTTCTTTCATCCACACAGCGGTCTAGATGAGGGGAAAGAGGCCAGGTAGGCCAGGTGAAGGCTGAGTGCGGGGCCTAAGGCTTCTTTCCCAATCACCATGGAGACAGCCACCGCAAGGCTGGCCGGAACTTCTGACGGGGACGGGTCACAAACACTCAGCCAATAGGAGAGGTCCAGCCTAACCGGCCAGTTCCGCAGAGCCCTCCATTTTACCCATGGACAGACAACGGCCCCTTGCGTCTTTGGCCACAAAATCCAGGGCACCCAGGGAGTAACTTCACACTAGGCAACCCCCGATGTGAACACGTTCCACACACTGGGACAGCAGGCAGGTACCTCTTTTCCACTTACGCTAGGATGTCAGTAGGCAAGGCGCCCTTCCTCAGCATCTATGGCCTCTCTGTATGTGTTGGTTCAGAGGAATCTCTTCATTCTACCCCTGAGACACATGACAAGTATGAGGGGCCTGAGAGAGAGCCTAGAGATGGAACGGGGGAGGCTTCTGGCTGTACTGCTTCCCCGCGGGTAGAGAATAGCAGGTAGTCTCTCTGGAAGGTCTTAGCTTCTGTTGATTGACATACGCAATACAGTGGGGCGGACCGTGGCCAGGTGGAGCTTGTGGGCAGATGCAACCTCTCCGGCGACGAATAATTCCGCTGCTGCTTTGTACGGTGAAAACCTCCCCCCGCCAAGTGGGATGGGTAGAGAACATTGACCCACACCCGCCAGGGGCCTTTCCTGGGACTAAAGATCCCAACACGGTCTCAACGTCGTCACCCTCTCAGCACACACCTTTCCTGCACACATAATCCTGCCTTTCTCCGTCAGGGCCCTATCCTACCAGGAAAAAAAGCTAGCCGCTCAAAAAGGCCGATGCCAGGGAAATCGAGGAAACACTGCCATTTTCCCCATTTTTGCTGTCTACATGTCCCCGCCTCCGGTGCAAGGCTGCGTATGTGGCCGGGCTCCGAAGGCGAGGCCGAAATCCTGGCAGCCTGGGCCCCAGCAGTCCAATGCTTTATGGACGTGGGGACACGGATGACCTGTTTGCCACATACAGGAGGGTTCCCTGGGCCCTTCACTGGCTCGCCATTCAGCTCCACGACGTCCACTACTGGCCCTGGCCTTTGCTTTGGCTGCTGCCCCATTGAACGTGTGCTCCGGAGCCATCTTTCTCCACCCACCACTCTCATTCTGCCACCAGGGGATATGTGAGTGTGGGAGTCACCATTTGTCACTGGCAGCAGTCTCACAAGTCACTAGACTTCCAGGTAACCGCTGACCTAGGCTGCCTTCTGCCCTAGGCAAGGTCCCGAATCCTGCATCCCACAGGCTGACACCTGGGCACTGGCGGACCTTCATTTTTATCAACACAGAGGTCCGAGTGAGGGTCAGCAGGCCAGGTAGGTGAAGTCAAGGCCGGGTGAGCGGGGCTAAGGCATCTTTGCCATTGCCATGGAGACAGTCCCCCCACCGCAAGAGTGGGCGGAGCTTAGGATGGGCCTGGTGACAGGACTCAGCCAATGGCAGAGATCCGGTCCACCAGGCAGATGACACAGGGCCCTCCATTGTGACCTATGACACCTAGTGGCCACAGGGTTGGAGCACACCCTGGGAAAGGCTACGCAGGCACAAGGGAGGCCCTGGTGCGGACTGCTTCAGGGCAGTGGCAGAGCAGGCCAGATACCTCTTTCCCACTTTCCTCAGGATATCAGTACGCAAGGCATCCCCACTCAGCAGCTCTTGCCTCTCTCTCTCTCTGGATGTGTTCATTCTCTGAAATCTCCTTCCTTCTCCCCCTGAGTCACTTCACAGCTTGGAGTGCCTGACAGAGTGCCCAGAGACAAAAGAGCAAAGGGCGAAGGCCTCTGGCTCTACTGGTTGCCCATGGGCAGAGAAGTTCTGCTAGTCTATCTGGAAGGTCTAGAGAGTAGGGATTGATTGGGGAGCTACATCACGGGCGGACCTGGCCAGGTGAAGCTTGCTGACTTGTGGCAGCCTCTCCGGAGACTACTAATTCCGCTGCTAACATTCTATGCAAATACCCGGCTGAGTGCCATGGGCAGAAAACATTGACACAGACCTGCCAGAGGCCTATTCTGGGTCTGAAGAGTCCACCCTGCTCTCCAGCAACTCATCCTCTCAGCACACACTTTGCCTGCACGCATGGAAACCGCCTCTCTCCACGAATGCCTTCACCTGCTAGGAAACACACCATGTCACTCAGCCAAAGGAGAGCACAGGCAAAGTCAACCGAAGCCCCCATTTTCAAGATTTGGCCTTCTGCTGCTCCACAGCCTCCGGTGGCACGCTGCATGTGCGTCACTTCTCGGCAGACAAGGCCGAAGTCCGGGCATCCAGGGCCCCAGTCGTCCAGAGTCTACGGATGGCGGCATATGGATCGCCTCTTTGCCTCGTACAGCAGGGAGGCCTGGGCCCTAGACTGGCTCCGCTAGAGCTCCACGACCTCAGCTATTTTCCCTGACCTTCGGCCCATGCCCTCGTGAGTGTGTCATCTCTGGTTACACTTCTCTTCCGACCACACGGAATCCGCCACCTGCGGATACCTGAGCGTGGAAGTCAACATCTATCACTGGCTGCAGTGTCACAGGTCCCTAGGTGTCTAGGCTCAGGCTGACCTTGGCTGTCTTCTGCCCAAGAAGGGAGCCTAATCCTTCCAAGGAAATGAGGCCACGTGCTCACTGGCCTTCATCCTTTCTTTCATCCACACAGCGGTCTAGCTGAGGGGAAAGAGGCCAGGTAGGCCAGGTGAAGGCTGAGTGCGGGGCCTAAGGCTTCTTTCCCAATCACCATGGAGACAGCCACCGCAAGGCTGGCCGGAACTTCTGACGGGGACGGGTCACAAACACTCAGCCAATAGGAGAGGTCCAGCCTAACCGGCCAGTTCCGCAGAGCCCTCCATTTTACCCATGGACAGACAACGGCCCCTTGCGTCTTTGGCCACAAAATCCAGGGCACCCAGGGAGTAACTTCACACTAGGCAACCCCCGATGTGAACACGTTCCACACACTGGGACAGCAGGCAGGTACCTCTTTTCCACTTACGCTAGGATGTCAGTAGGCAAGGCGCCCTTCCTCAGCATCTATGGCCTCTCTGTATGTGTTGGTTCAGAGGAATCTCTTCATTCTACCCCTGAGACACATGACAAGTATGAGGGGCCTGAGAGAGAGCCTAGAGATGGAACGGGGGAGGCTTCTGGCTGTACTGCTTCCCCGCGGGTAGAGAATAGCAGGTAGTCTCTCTGGAAGGTCTTAGCTTCTGTTGATTGACATACGCAATACAGTGGGGCGGACCGTGGCCAGGTGGAGCTTGTGGGCAGATGCAACCTCTCCGGCGACGAATAATTCCGCTGCTGCTTTGTACGGTGAAAACCTCCCCCCGCCAAGTGGGATGGGTAGAGAACATTGACCCACACCCGCCAGGGGCCTTTCCTGGGACTAAAGATCCCAACACGGTCTCAACGTCGTCACCCTCTCAGCACACACCTTTCCTGCACACATAATCCTGCCTTTCTCCGTCAGGGCCCTATCCTACCAGGAAAAAAAGCAAGCCGCTCAAAAAGGCCGATGCCAGGGAAATCGAGGAAACACTGCCATTTTCCCCATTTTTGCTGTCTACATGTCCCCGCCTCCGGTGCAAGGCTGCGTATGTGGCCGGGCTCCGAAGGCGAGGCCGAAATCCTGGCAGCCTGGGCCCCAGCAGTCCAATGCTTTATGGACGTGGGGACACGGATGACCTGTTTGCCACATACAGGAGGGTTCCCTGGGCCCTTCACTGGCTCGCCATTCAGCTCCACGACGTCCACTACTGGCCCTGGCCTTTGCTTTGGCTGCTGCCCCATTGAACGTGTGCTCCGGAGCCATCTTTCTCCACCCACCACTCTCATTCTGCCACCAGGGGATATGTGAGTGTGGGAGTCACCATTTGTCACTGGCAGCAGTCTCACAAGTCACTAGACTTCCAGGTACCCGCTGACCTAGGCTGCCTTCTGCCCTAGGCAAGGTCCCGAATCCTGCATCCCACAGGCTGACACCTGGGCACTGGCGGACCTTCATTTTTATCAACACAGAGGTCCGAGTGAGGGTCAGCAGGCCAGGTAGGTGAAGTCAAGGCCGGGTGGGCGGGGCTAAGGCATCTTTGCCATTGCCGTGGAGACAGTCCCCCCACCGGAAGAGTGGGCGGAGCTTAGGATGGGCCTGGTGACAGGACTCAGCCAATGGCAGAGATCCGGTCCACCAGGCAGATGACACAGGGCCCTCCATTGTGACCTATGACACACCTAGTGGCCACAGGGTTGGAGCACACCCTGGGAAAGGCTACGCAGGCACAAGGGAGGCCCTGGTGCGGACTGCTTCAGGGCAGTGGCAGAGCAGGCCAGGTACCTCTCTCCCACTTTCCTGAGGATATCAGTACGCAAGGCATCCCCACTCAGCAGCTCTTGCCTCTCTCTCTCTCTGGATGTGTTCATTCTCTGAAATCTCCTTCCTTCTCCCCCTGAGTCACTTCACAGCTTGGAGTGCCTGACAGAGTGCCCAGAGACAAAAGAGCAAAGGGCGAAGGCCTCTGGCTCTACTGGTTGCCCATGGGCAGAGAAGTTCTGCTAGTCTATCTGGAAGGTCTAGAGAGTAGGGATTGATTGGGGAGCTACATCACGGGCGGACCTGGCCAGGTGAAGCTTGCTGACATGTGGCAGCCTCTCCGGAGACTACTAATTCCGCTGCTAACATTCTATGCAAATACCCGGCTGAGTGCCATGGGCAGAAAACATTGACACAGACCTGCCAGAGGCCTATTCTGGGTCTGAAGAGTCCACCCTGCTCTCCAGCAACTCATCCTCTCAGCACACACTTTGCCTGCACGCATGGAAACCGCCTCTCTCCACGAATGCCTTCACCTGCTAGGAAACACACCATGTCACTCAGCCAAAGGAGAGCACAGGCAAAGTCAACCGAAGCCCCCATTTTCAAGATTTGGCCTTCTGCTGCTCCACAGCCTCCGGTGGCACGCTGCATGTGCGTCACTTCTCGGCAGACAAGGCCGAAGTCCGGGCATCCAGGGCCCCAGTCGTCCAGAGTCTACGGATGGCGGCATATGGATCGCCTCTTTGCCTCGTACAGCAGGGAGGCCTGGGCCCTAGACTGGCTCCGCTAGAGCTCCACGACCTCAGCTATTTTCCCTGACCTTCGGCCCATGCCCTCGTGAGTGTGTCATCTCTGGTTACACTTCTCTTCCGACCACACGGAATCCGCCACCTGCGGATACCTGAGCGTGGAAGTCAACATCTATCACTGGCTGCAGTGTCACAGGTCCCTAGGTGTCTAGGCTCAGGCTGACCTTGGCTGTCTTCTGCCCAAGAAGGGAGCCTAATCCTTCCAAGGAAATGAGGCCACGTGCTCACTGGCCTTCATCCTTTCTTTCATCCACACAGCGGTCTAGATGAGGGGAAAGAGGCCAGGTAGGCCAGGTGAAGGCTGAGTGCGGGGCCTAAGGCTTCTTTCCCAATCACCATGGAGACAGCCACCGCAAGGCTGGCCGGAACTTCTGACGGGGACGGGTCACAAACACTCAGCCAATAGGAGAGGTCCAGCCTAACCGGCCAGTTCCGCAGAGCCCTCCATTTTACCCATGGACAGACAACGGCCCCTTGCGTCTTTGGCCACAAAATCCAGGGCACCCAGGGAGTAACTTCACACTAGGCAACCCCCGATGTGAACACGTTCCACACACTGGGACAGCAGGCAGGTACCTCTTTTCCACTTACGCTAGGATGTCAGTAGGCAAGGCGCCCTTCCTCAGCATCTATGGCCTCTCTGTATGTGTTGGTTCAGAGGAATCTCTTCATTCTACCCCTGAGACACATGACAAGTATGAGGGGCCTGAGAGAGAGCCTAGAGATGGAACGGGGGAGGCTTCTGGCTGTACTGCTTCCCCGCGGGTAGAGAATAGCAGGTAGTCTCTCTGGAAGGTCTTAGCTTCTGTTGATTGACACACGCAATACAGTGGGGCGGACCGTGGCCAGGTGGAGCTTGTGGGCAGATGCAACCTCTCCGGCGACGAATAATTCCGCTGCTGCTTTGTACGGTGAAAACCTCCCCCCGCCAAGTGGGATGGGTACAGAACATTGACCCACACCCGCCAGGGGCCTTTCCTGGGACTAAAGATCCCAACACGGTCTCAACGTCGTCACCCTCTCAGCACACACCTTTCCTGCACACATAATCCTGCCTTTCTCCGTCAGGGCCCTATCCTACCAGGAAAAAAAGCAAGCCGCTCAAAAAGGCCGATGCCAGGGAAATCGAGGAAACACTGCCATTTTCCCCATTTTTGCTGTCTACATGTCCCCGCCTCCGGTGCAAGGCTGCGTATGTGGCCGGGCTCCGAAGGCGAGGCCGAAATCCTGGCAGCCTGGGCCCCAGCAGTCCAATGCTTTATGGACGTGGGGACACGGATGACCTGTTTGCCACATACAGGAGGGTTCCCTGGGCCCTTCACTGGCTCGCCATTCAGCTCCACGACGTCCACTACTGGCCCTGGCCTTTGCTTTGGCTGCTGCCCCATTGAACGTGTGCTCCGGAGCCATCTTTCTCCACCCACCACTCTCATTCTGCCACCAGGGGATATGTGAGTGTGGGAGTCACCATTTGTCACTGGCAGCAGTCTCACAAGTCACTAGACTTCCAGGTACCCGCTGACCTAGGCTGCCTTCTGCCCTAGGCAAGGTCCCGAATCCTGCATCCCACAGGCTGACACCTGGGCACTGGCGGACCTTCATTTTTATCAACACAGAGGTCCGAGTGAGGGTCAGCAGGCCAGGTAGGTGAAGTCAAGGCCGGGTGGGCGGGGCTAAGGCATCTTTGCCATTGCCGTGGAGACAGTCCCCCCACCGGAAGAGTGGGCGGAGCTTAGGATGGGCCTGGTGACAGGACTCAGCCAATGGCAGAGATCCGGCCCACCAGGCAGATGACACAGGGCCCTCCATTGTGACCTATGACACCTAGTGGCCACAGGGTTGGAGCACACCCTGGGAAAGGCTACGCAGGCACAAGGGAGGCCCTGGTGCGGACTGCTTCAGGGCAGTGGCAGAGCAGGCCAGATACCTCTTTCCCACTTTCCTGAGGATATCAGTACGCAAGGCATCCCCACTCAGCAGCTCTTGCCTCTCTCTCTCTCTGGATGTGTTCATTCTCTGAAATCTCCTTCCTTCTCCCCCTGAGTCACTTCACAGCTTGGAGTGCCTGACAGAGTGCCCAGAGACAAAAGAGCAAAGGGGGAAGGCCTCTGGCTCTACTGGTTGCCCATGGGCAGAGAAGTTCTGCTAGTCTATCTGGAAGGTCTAGAGAGTAGGGATTGATTGGGGAGCTACATCACGGGCGGACCTGGCCAGGTGAAGCTTGCTGACATGTGGCAGCCTCTCCGGAGACTACTAATTCCGCTGCTAACATTCTATGCAAATACCCGGCTGAGTGCCATGGGCAGAAAACATTGACACAGACCTGCCAGAGGCCTATTCTGGGTCTGAAGAGTCCACCCTGCTCTCCAGCAACTCATCCTCTCAGCACACACTTTGCCTGCACGCATGGAAACCGCCTCTCTCCACGAATGCCTTCACCTGCTAGGAAACACACCATGTCACTCAGCCAAAGGAGAGCACAGGCAAAGTCAACCGAAGCCCCCATTTTCAAGATTTGGCCTTCTGCTGCTCCACAGCCTCCGGTGGCACGCTGCATGTGCGTCACTTCTCGGCAGACAAGGCCGAAGTCCGGGCATCCAGGGCCCCAGTCGTCCAGAGTCTACGGATGGCGGCATATGGATCGCCTCTTTGCCTCGTACAGCAGGGAGGCCTGGGCCCTAGACTGGCTCCGCTAGAGCTCCACGACCTCAGCTATTTTCCCTGACCTTCGGCCCATGCCCTCGTGAGTGTGTCATCTCTGGTTACACTTCTCTTCCGACCACACGGAATCCGCCACCTGCGGATACCTGAGCGTGGAAGTCAACATCTATCACTGGCTGCAGTGTCACAGGTCCCTAGGTGTCTAGGCTCAGGCTGACCTTGGCTGTCTTCTGCCCAAGAAGGGAGCCTAATCCTTCCAAGGAAATGAGGCCACGTGCTCACTGGCCTTCATCCTTTCTTTCATCCACACAGCGGTCTAGATGAGGGGAAAGAGGCCAGGTAGGCCAGGTGAAGGCTGAGTGCGGGGCCTAAGGCTTCTTTCCCAATCACCATGGAGACAGCCACCGCAAGGCTGGCCGGAACTTCTGACGGGGACGGGTCACAAACACTCAGCCAATAGGAGAGGTCCAGCCTAACCGGCCAGTTCCGCAGAGCCCTCCATTTTACCCATGGACAGACAACGGCCCCTTGCGTCTTTGGCCACAAAATCCAGGGCACCCAGGGAGTAACTTCACACTAGGCAACCCCCGATGTGAACACGTTCCACACACTGGGACAGCAGGCAGGTACCTCTTTTCCACTTACGCTAGGATGTCAGTAGGCAAGGCGCCCTTCCTCAGCATCTATGGCCTCTCTGTATGTGTTGGTTCAGAGGAATCTCTTCATTCTACCCCTGAGACACATGACAAGTATGAGGGGCCTGAGAGAGAGCCTAGAGATGGAACGGGGGAGGCTTCTGGCTGTACTGCTTCCCCGCGGGTAGAGAATAGCAGGTAGTCTCTCTGGAAGGTCTTAGCTTCTGTTGATTGACACACGCAATACAGTGGGGCGGACCGTGGCCAGGTGGAGCTTGTGGGCAGATGCAACCTCTCCGGCGACGAATAATTCCGCTGCTGCTTTGTACGGTGAAAACCTCCCCCCGCCAAGTGGGATGGGTACAGAACATTGACCCACACCCGCCAGGGGCCTTTCCTGGGACTAAAGATCCCAACACGGTCTCAACGTCGTCACCCTCTCAGCACACACCTTTCCTGCACACATAATCCTGCCTTTCTCCGTCAGGGCCCTATCCTACCAGGAAAAAAAGCAAGCCGCTCAAAAAGGCCGATGCCAGGGAAATCGAGGAAACACTGCCATTTTCCCCATTTTTGCTGTCTACATGTCCCCGCCTCCGGTGCAAGGCTGCGTATGTGGCCGGGCTCCGAAGGCGAGGCCGAAATCCTGGCAGCCTGGGCCCCAGCAGTCCAATGCTTTATGGACGTGGGGACACGGATGACCTGTTTGCCACATACAGGAGGGTTCCCTGGGCCCTTCACTGGCTCGCCATTCAGCTCCACGACGTCCACTACTGGCCCTGGCCTTTGCTTTGGCTGCTGCCCCATTGAACGTGTGCTCCGGAGCCATCTTTCTCCACCCACCACTCTCATTCTGCCACCAGGGGATATGTGAGTGTGGGAGTCACCATTTGTCACTGGCAGCAGTCTCACAAGTCACTAGACTTCCAGGTACCCGCTGACCTAGGCTGCCTTCTGCCCTAGGCAAGGTCCCGAATCCTGCATCCCACAGGCTGACACCTGGGCACTGGCGGACCTTCATTTTTATCAACACAGAGGTCCGAGTGAGGGTCAGCAGGCCAGGTAGGTGAAGTCAAGGCCGGGTGGGCGGGGCTAAGGCATCTTTGCCATTGCCGTGGAGACAGTCCCCCCACCGGAAGAGTGGGCGGAGCTTAGGATGGGCCTGGTGACAGGACTCAGCCAATGGCAGAGATCCGGCCCACCAGGCAGATGACACAGGGCCCTCCATTGTGACCTATGACACCTAGTGGCCACAGGGTTGGAGCACACCCTGGGAAAGGCTACGCAGGCACAAGGGAGGCCCTGGTGCGGACTGCTTCAGGGCAGTGGCAGAGCAGGCCAGATACCTCTTTCCCACTTTCCTGAGGATATCAGTACGCAAGGCATCCCCACTCAGCAGCTCTTGCCTCTCTCTCTCTCTGGATGTGTTCATTCTCTGAAATCTCCTTCCTTCTCCCCCTGAGTCACTTCACAGCTTGGAGTGCCTGACAGAGTGCCCAGAGACAAAAGAGCAAAGGGGGAAGGCCTCTGGCTCTACTGGTTGCCCATGGGCAGAGAAGTTCTGCTAGTCTATCTGGAAGGTCTAGAGAGTAGGGATTGATTGGGGAGCTACATCACGGGCGGACCTGGCCAGGTGAAGCTTGCTGACATGTGGCAGCCTCTCCGGAGACTACTAATTCCGCTGCTAACATTCTATGCAAATACCCGGCTGAGTGCCATGGGCAGAAAACATTGACACAGACCTGCCAGAGGCCTATTCTGGGTCTGAAGAGTCCACCCTGCTCTCCAGCAACTCATCCTCTCAGCACACACTTTGCCTGCACGCATGGAAACCGCCTCTCTCCACGAATGCCTTCACCTGCTAGGAAACACACCATGTCACTCAGCCAAAGGAGAGCACAGGCAAAGTCAACCGAAGCCCCCATTTTCAAGATTTGGCCTTCTGCTGCTCCACAGCCTCCGGTGGCACGCTGCATGTGCGTCACTTCTCGGCAGACAAGGCCGAAGTCCGGGCATCCAGGGCCCCAGTCGTCCAGAGTCTACGGATGGCGGCATATGGATCGCCTCTTTGCCTCGTACAGCAGGGAGGCCTGGGCCCTAGACTGGCTCCGCTAGAGCTCCACGACCTCAGCTATTTTCCCTGACCTTCGGCCCATGCCCTCGTGAGTGTGTCATCTCTGGTTACACTTCTCTTCCGACCACACGGAATCCGCCACCTGCGGATACCTGAGCGTGGAAGTCAACATCTATCACTGGCTGCAGTGTCACAGGTCCCTAGGTGTCTAGGCTCAGGCTGACCTTGGCTGTCTTCTGCCCAAGAAGGGAGCCTAATCCTTCCAAGGAAATGAGGCCACGTGCTCACTGGCCTTCATCCTTTCTTTCATCCACACAGCGGTCTAGATGAGGGGAAAGAGGCCAGGTAGGCCAGGTGAAGGCTGAGTGCGGGGCCTAAGGCTTCTTTCCCAATCACCATGGAGACAGCCACCGCAAGGCTGGCCGGAACTTCTGACGGGGACGGGTCACAAACACTCAGCCAATAGGAGAGGTCCAGCCTAACCGGCCAGTTCCGCAGAGCCCTCCATTTTACCCATGGACAGACAACGGCCCCTTGCGTCTTTGGCCACAAAATCCAGGGCACCCAGGGAGTAACTTCACACTAGGCAACCCCCGATGTGAACACGTTCCACACACTGGGACAGCAGGCAGGTACCTCTTTTCCACTTACGCTAGGATGTCAGTAGGCAAGGCGCCCTTCCTCAGCATCTATGGCCTCTCTGTATGTGTTGGTTCAGAGGAATCTCTTCATTCTACCCCTGAGACACATGACAAGTATGAGGGGCCTGAGAGAGAGCCTAGAGATGGAACGGGGGAGGCTTCTGGCTGTACTGCTTCCCCGCGGGTAGAGAATAGCAGGTAGTCTCTCTGGAAGGTCTTAGCTTCTGTTGATTGACATACGCAATACAGTGGGGCGG